>NW_012101421.1:1720355-1747646 GCF_000951045.1 Mandrillus leucophaeus
ATGGAGTCTCACTCTGTCGCCCATGGTGGAGTGCAGTGGCATGATCTCAGCTCACTGCAAGCTCCGCCTCCCGAGTAACAACATTTCTATATTTTCCACCAAACAGGCTTTGTGTGAGCAACAAGGCTGTTTATTTCACCTGGGTGCAGGTGGGCTGAGTCCAAAAAGAGAGTGAAGGGACATAGGGGTGGGGCCGTTTTATAGGATTTGAGTGCGTAGTGGAAAATTACAGTCAAAGGGGATGTTCTCTGGCGGGCAGGGGTGGTGGTCACAAGGTACTCAGTGGGGGAGCTTCTGAGCCAGGAGAAGGAATTTCACAAGGTAATGTCATCAGTTAAGGCAGGAACCGGCCATTTTCACTTCTTTTGTGATTCTTCAGTTGCTTCCGGCCATCTGGATGTATACATGCAGGTCACAGAGAATATGATGGGTTAGTTTGGGCTCAGAGGCCTGACAAATAACAAAGTATCAAGAATAGAAAAAAATAATTTGAATTTGTTTCCTATTGCTCTTCCATCAAATCACCACAAATTAAAAGAAAACAAACGTGTTATCTTACAGTTTTGGAGGTCACCGGTTTGAAATATACTCCACTGGGCTAAAATCAAGGTGTTGGCAGATTATGTGCCTTCAGGAGGCTCCAGAAGCTGCCTGCATTCCTTGGCTCATGGTGCTTTCCTTTACTTTTTCTTTTCTTTTCTTTTTTTTTTTTTTGAGATGGTGTCTCGCTCTGTCGCCTAGGTTGGAGTGCAATGGTGTAGTCTTGGCTCACTGCAACCTCCGCCTCCCAGGTTCAAGCAATTCTCCCACCTCAGCCTCCCAAGTAGCTGGAATTACAGGCACCTGCCATCATGCTTGGCTAATTTTTGTGTTTTTGTAGAGATGGGTTTTCGCCATGTTGGCTAGGCTGGTCTTGAACTCCTGACCTTGGATGATCCGCCTGCCGCGGCTTCCCAAAGTGTTGGGATTATAGGTGTGAGCCATTGCGTCCGGCCACTTTCCTTTACTTTCAAAGATACTTTTCAAAGATACAGCGGTGCAGTATCTTCACACCTCTATGACTCTGATCCTCCTGCCTTTTCATTTCACTTACAAGGATGCTTGTGATTACCTTGGGTGCATCCAACTAATCTAGGATAATCTCCTGTCACAAGATCTTTCACTTTATCACATCTGCAATGTCCCTTTGACCACGCAAGTTACCACATCCACAGGTACCAGAGATTGGGGTGTGGACATGTTTGGGAGACTATTCTGCCTGCTACAGTATTCATTAGGTGGAATAAAATAACAAGCAGCTCATGTCTTAACAATAACTGTAGAATGTCGAAGTAGTTGCTTGAGGAGTAACAAAAGCAGCAATTACATAGAGCTAGACAGAAAAAAAGCCCTTTGAAATCTATTAAAAATCCATTAAACATTTTATGTGGTTAGTCATAATAAAGACAGATGGTAGGCCTATTATACTTATGGAGACTGAAACTGTAGAACAAAGGCCAGTTCTAAGGTAGGATGGGCAGATCCACTGGGGTTATATACCTAGGATTATTTGAAGGGTGGTAGAAGACCCCTCTAGTCTAAAATACCTCTATTGACAACATTAGTGAATTCTGTATCTATTAATAAACACTTTGAAGTAGAGAAACATCTAGAGAGCGCTACTTCTAATTAAGGCCTGAGCCAGTTCTTTGCTTCAGCATAATTTATATATAAAATTCAGTTAAGATGAACTTGATTGATTGCCTGGAAGAAGAAAAGCCATAAACAGGGAAGTCTGAGGCACTGTTTACTAGCAACATGACACTTAGTTTCCTTTTCTGTAAAATCGTTATTCTTACATCATAGAATTCTTCTGTGAATTAAAAAATATAATTCCTCTAAAACACTTTTCGCAAAGCTTGGAACACTGTTAATTGCTCAATAAATGTTACTTGAACTTATTAGTGTTATCTTCATTATTATTTATTAAGCCTAAAACTCTTTGAGAGGGAGAAGTGGAAGTGCTATTGCCTTTGTTTTGTTGTTGGTGATGGATTTCAAAGCCTGGACATAGACAAATGGCTTTTACTTAGTATATTGGGCAACTATATATTCTTCCCCCAGCCGACTTCCTGAATATCAGTGGACATTGCAGAGGTGAGGAAGAAGAGCTCCATGAATAAGGAGTGCAAAAGATTCAGAAATGGAGGTAGTGATGGACAAATTTGAGTTGCTCCACGATTTTCCTGAGAGTCAAAGCAGACTGTTAGCCTGTGAGTGGGTTCATGTTGGGTATCATCTTTGCACAGTGACTGCCACCCATAGGTGCCCACCGAATGCTTATTGAATGTGTGAATTCTGACACCTCCTAGTGAGCCCTCATTGTGTTCTCAACCTGAAACCTGGGTGACCCCAATTTCTGCCATCAAGTCTCTGGGGCTAAACATATATTAGGCTACTTTCTCTGAAGTCTTTCCTGAGCCCTCCAAGATAGAATTTGCCAACCTGCCGCCCTTGGCCTATATGCTTTATATTATCTACCACTTTTTATCACTAAAAATAATTCTCTTCATATGCCAGACTGTAAGCTCATTGAAGACAGGAGCCATATTTTATTCACCTATGTATTTTCAAACCCTAGCATAAAGCCTGGAGCAGAGAAGGTGTTTAATAAGTATTTATTTGCTTAATGAAAATGAATGATGAACAGTTTCAGTAGGGGTTTTAGTTGGGGAAGTTTTAGACCATTGTGTTGAAAGGATCATTATTATGCACTATGCAGTCCGTAGGTTAAGGCAAAGTGGATGACTGGGAACCAGGGCTGAAGTCTCAGAAGGTGAGAGAGGTTCTTGTGTGTTGATTACCAGTGATGACAAGGGTAATAAGTAGAGAGAATGACCTTTTAAAGCAGAGAAGCAGAGAAAAAAATATGAAGGTCAAAATGAGAATAAAGAGGACTGTGTAGTGAACCATCATTCTGTCCTCAAGGAATGTCAAAAAACAAGAAACAAACTGGAAGGAGGGTGATAGAGATGATGAGAGAGACTCTTCAAGGTCATCTATTTTCTCACACTCAAAATTTGTTTTTGTTTTGTTTTGTCTTTTTTTTTTTTTTTTTTTGAGATGGAGTCTCACTCTGTCGCCCATGGTGGAGTGCAGTGGCATGATCTCAGCTCACTGCAAGCTCCGCCTCCCGAGTAACAACATTTCTATATTTTGGTGGGGCACAGTAGCTCATGCCTGTAATCCCAACACTTTGGGATGCTGAAGAGGGTGGGTTGCTTGAGCCCAGGAATTTGAGACCAGCTAGGAAACATGGTGAAATTCTCATCTCTACCAAAAACACAATAATTAGCAGGGCATGGTGGGGCACACCTGCAGTCCCAGCTCCTGAGGAGGCTTAGTAGGGAGAATTGCTGAGCCCCGGAGGGCGAGGCTGCAGTGAGCCACCATTGCACCACTGCACTCCAGCCTGGGCAACAGAATGAGACCCTGTCTCAAAACAAACAAAACCAAACCCCAAGAAACAAATAAAAAACAAACAAAACCAAAAAGCCAATTCTGTATTTTAACCCATCTTCGTCTCTTTCCCTCCTGTTTCAAAGCAAGATGTGTTAGTCTCTTTTCAAGGGTGCTTTCTCACATGGGGTGTTAACCTTGTTCTCGTCTTGTTCATCAGTTACATACCTTCTTTCTTCCCTTTCAATATTATGTTCTATGCTTGCTCCTTCTGCTTCCAACACATAGGCCTAAGCCTTCCTTACTCGAAAATCATCCCTTCCTTTGACTTTGTTACCGCTTTGGAGCTTCTCTCTAAATCGTTGTTTCTTCTTCATTGCTAATCAGAGTGTCACATCTCTTTCTTCCTTGTTCTCTTCCCACTCAGAAGATATAATCGCCCTGAATCATCTTGACACCTGTTTTGGGCCTCCATTTCATCACCATTTATCCGATTTGGTGATGTTGTTGCTGAAATTACTTAGCCACTCTCAGTGATCTTCTAGTCACAAAATATATTATTGCTTAGTGCTCAATCCACTAAACCTCTCTGAAGCATCTCACACTGCTGACTTTTTGTCAAAATATGACCATCCACATTTCTATCTAAAATCTAATCTCTATGGTGATTGATTAAACAAACAAATATTGAGAAGTTGGTATGGACCAGCACCATCCTGAGGAAAAAGTGGTGAGCAAAACCAGATGAGGTCCTTGGTCCTTGCTGGAAGTTCAAGCTTAACTGGTGGGCGAGACAGTCAATTCATCGCACAAGTAATTAACATTGCAGTTGTGAAAAGGGTGACCAAGCAATCCTCCAACAGGGAGGTTTGACCTCATCAGAGAAGTGAGGCAAGGCTGCTCCTGTGGAAAGTCCTTTACATGGACATCTGAGGGGTGTTCCAGCCTTAGCATGGATAAGAGAAAAACAGGAGCGTGTTTAAGCAGAGGGAGCAACATGTTTAGATTGCCTATGGCAGGAGGCAGTGTAAAGAGTACACAGGACTGAAAAAAGGTGTGGTTGAATGGAGAGCACTCAGGAGTGCTGGGAGGGAGATGCAGCAGGAGAGGGATCACTGGAGCATTATAAAGCATGTTGAGGAGTGAAGCAATAGGGAGCTATTGAAGACTTTAAACAGTGGATGGCAAAATTAGATTCAGGTTTTGAAAAGATTATTCAGGCTGCAGCAAAATACAACTAGTGGGGAGAAGAATGGGTGGAGTTTATCAGCCAGCTAAGGCTGCGGCTAACACATCCTGTAATCAAGAGATGATGGTGCCTTGAACCAAACAAGTGGAGGTGAAGGATTAAATAAAATAATTGATCGAATAGAACTTGGTACACAAAGGCAATCAAGAAAAAGTGGCCGAATGCAGTGGCTCATGCCTGTAATCCCAGCTCTTTGGGAGGCCAAATTGGGAGGACCACTTGAGTCCAGGGGTTTGAGACCAGCCTGGGGAGAAAAGTGAGACCTCATTTCTACCAACCCAACCCTCCCTACACACAAATTGTTTTAATTAGCTGGGCATGGTGGTGCTAGCCTATAGTCCTAACTACCTGGGAGACTGAGGCAGGAGGATTGCTTGAGCCCAGGAGTTGGAGGCTGCACTAAACTACAATCACATCATTGCACTCTAGCTTGAGTGACAGGAAGACCCTATCTCTAAAAAAAAAAAATAAAATAAAATAAAATAAAATAAATGTTCTATCAATTGGTAAATGGCTTCAGTTAGATGACACTGGCACATCTGTGCTGCATTTGTAATATGGGTTTACAACTGCATTCTTTTTCTGCCTCCTTTGACATTTCCCCCTGTTTGACTTGCTTACCTCAGTAGTCTTCCCTGTCTCCTCTCACAGCCTTTATCATAGTACACTGTGTTTACAGGTTTGCTTGTCTCCTCCAATAATTTGTAAGCTCCTTAAATATGAACAATGTATTACGTCAGCGGTTCTTAAACTTAAGGTTAGTAGGAGTCACCTGGGGATTTTGTTAAAATGCGTGTTCTGACTCATTAGATGTGGAGTGGAATCTGATTCATTCCTAATAAGACCCAGGTGACACCATTGCTGTTAGTCTAAGGGGATTACTATTGGTAGAAAAGTCTTTATCCAACTTTTTATCCCCCGTGCTTAGTAGAGGGTCTGGTACATAGCAGACTTTTTGACAAATGTCTGTTGAATAAATAGCCTATTCTACCTTTCCAAAGTCTTTGCTAATATTTCCTTTCGTGTACCTAAATCCCAAGTTATGATTTTAACATCACCCTATATTTTTAGTTTTCCATGTCAATTTCTTAGCTTCCCAAGTTACTCTTTCCTGGACAGCTCACTTTCATGTCATCCTGAAAACAATTTTGCAAATCCACCTCAACTACCACTATATTCTCTAAATACTTTCTCAAGTCTCCTCCCAGGAAAATGATTTTTCTCCCCTTCTACTCCATTTTGCTGCTTCATTTAAAAAGAGCAAAGGTGGCTGTTTTTCTATTTTTTTTACTGTTTTATGTTTACTTCCATTCAAATCTTGCTCAAAGTGCTACCCCTAACTCCAGAACCTCCAGACTATACATACTTTAGGAGGAAGGCAATCTAAATCTTTACTTTTTCTAATTACTGTATATGTAATAGGACCCAGTAAGTATGCATGGAACCAATGAATCAATGAACGTAGGTGAATGAGCCCAGGCAAATTTTGTGAAGAGACCTTGGCTTCCCTTCTTGAATTTTCATATTTGAAGTATCTCAGGGAGGACTAGTAGCTATCATACATATCTTCCAAAGTCTAAATAAGCCAGTAGGTTCCTGTGGAATTTAGATAGAGCGAATGACAAGTGTTACCAATGATCTCCCAGCTTTTGGCCGGACACAATGGCTCATGCCTGTAATCCCAGCACTTTAGGAGGCCAAGGCAATGGATCACCTGAGGTCAGGGGTTCGAGACCAGCCTGGCCCACCTGATGAAATCCTGTCTGTACTAAAAATACAAAAGTTAGCCAGGTATGGTGGCGGGCACCTGTAATCCCAGCTACTCAGGAGGCTGAGACAGGAGAATCACTTGAAGGCAGGAGGCAGAGGTTGCAGTGAGCCAAGGTCATGCCATTGAACTCCAGCCTAGGCAACAGAGTGAGACTACGTCTCAAAAAAAAAAAAAATTTAAGGTGTGAAAATGGAGCAAGTGATAGTGTCACATCTCTTTCTTCCTTGTTCTCTTCCCACTCAGAAGATATAATCGCCCTGAATCATCTTGACACCTGTTTTTGTGAAAATCCTCCATGTACACATAAAAACCAGTGTTCCAGACAATGATTGTCTTTTTTTCTGCAGCCATCTCACCAAAGATCAGGGAACTCTGGAGTCTGCTGAACAAAGTGACTCTGTTCCTTGGGATAAAGTGTCCCAGGATCCAGAAATAAAATAACTACTAGGTAAATACAAATTTAACTTTAGAACATAGCGGCATACATCTTGTATGTAAATTGAGAGTGTCCTTTTAAGTTGACAAAGTATGCTAGCTACGCTTTTATTTTACTTTATAAACAAGAGATTGTTCCAAATTTTAAAAGAAAAAGTCTGCCACTGGCTTATTTCATGACCGTGTTCATGAAAAATAGGCTATGATTTTCCTATTTGAAACTTAGACATGTATAGTACTTGATATCTGAGTAAGGTGAGGTATTGTTTGCTTTAGTAGGTCAAACAGTATTTTCTTCTACTATTTTTACATTATTAATTTGCCTACTGTTTTCTTTAAATAAATGAGAGGTACGTTTTTTCAAGGCTGGATATGTCACCGTTTCTGAATTAGTGGGATCTAACTTAATGAGTTTTCCACATTCATCCATTGTCTGTCTTTTCCAGTTTGGTTTTCCGTGCCCATATCAGTAACCAGATAAACTAGGTGAGATTATATCTGTATGCAAATAACATAATTTGTAAACACCTAAAATGACTCCTCTGCCTTTGTCTCCAGAGATAATATTCAAATAAAAATTACCATGGATACATAATTAGATCACTTTATTTTTCTTTAAAGAAAAATATTTTCCTCATCTTCATTAGGACAAAATTAATTGAGTCATAAGCAATCAAGACTCTCCAATGTTTCGTAAAATACATCTATCCAAACATTCAACTGATGAGAGTTCAAAGCATTGAGAAATACTGAAGAGGCAGGCATGCAGGCAGGAAGGAGATCTGGCTGGATGGTGTCGGGATGCAGGTTTATTTGTGTTAAACCAAATGGGGCATTCTGGGCAGAATTTCTTCTGAGAGGGTTATTTTAGGATTCCAGGTAGTCATTTCTTGTGACTCCCCCTCTCTCCCAACTCACCACATTCCTCTCCCCATTTTCCCTTAATCTTTATGAGGCACTATTTAGTAAATTATCATGATAAAGATTGTGGCCATCCCTCCGCACATGTGTGGTGGTGGTTTGGTTTGCTCCCAGTGTTCTCCCCTGTACCGCTCTCCTTGCCTGTCCGCCCACCACTTCCTGCTCTCACTTCTCTCCTTCCAAGCAATCTCAGTCCTTCCAGTTCTTTCCTACCCACTCTTCATCTCTCACTTCCTGGCTGTGTGATCTACTAGGGCCTCATGAGCTGGTAGAGCTTTTAGCAATCATAAAAGTGACAGGTGCTGTTGCATACAAGACAGGGGACCCCATGTGTTCCTTCCCCTCAGTATCACCACGGCCCCTCTATCATGTTGCCTAAAGGAATTATTGCTCTTTCCAAGGGTTTAGGCATTTTCAAACACATCAACAAAATGCTGCTCTTACCTACAAGGGAAAATTGCCATCTTAATTCCGATTGAATTTTAGGAGTGTGTTTATCATAGAGAAAAACATCTATCTATTGATTTTATTCCCCCATCTATCTATTGGTTGGTCTCTTCTTTATTCTTCTCATCCCTGATATCTCTGCTCACCTTTTGCAGGTGTCTTTGTAAGTCTTTTACCCACTTCCTCTAAACTTTGAGATTTGACTTTCAAAGTCTCATTTTCAATGAGGCAAATAAATAAATAAAAAGCTTGTTTATTATTCTGTCATTATTGCTTTATCATCATGACATGAAATACTGAATAATGAGGATGCGAACACCCATTTTATGGGCCTATCGCAGTCTTCTCTGTATAATTAATACCTATCATTAGATGAAAGTCATATCATTTGCAATTTGATGCAGCTTTCTTCAGGATTTCTTGATGACTCCTAGGTAGTTTATATGCGAGTGCACCTGTTGCTTGTAATGAGGTTTTATTAAATAGACATATAGCCCTTTACATGCTCTCCTTCACTACTCATCTTCTCAAAGGGCCACTTGGAGTGCTGAAAAGCAGCTTTATTATAGCTTCTTTGCATAATAAGGCCGGCCATCCCTCCTTTGCTTCCTTGCTTCCCACTCGAAGGAAATATTGCATCTGTCTCACTAAGGGGATTCATGCTGGATGGCCTTGTTATAAAGCATAGAAGTTGGAGGTATATAAATCTAACACATATCCATAAAAAGAACTTGTCTTAGACTAGGCTTATGGCACCCTGCTTGAGTTCTGTTTTATCCTATTCCTGGAAAAATGAACTATTGCTGACATTAAAAACATAGCATCTTGTAATAGTTTCTTATCTCTTCCCTTAATTGCACAGACAAAGCTGGAGAGAAATTGGGTCACACATTTATGGGGTTTAAGTTTGTATGAAATCCTGCTCTATTTCTTTTTTTTAGGCTCCCAAGTAGCTAAGGTTTTAAATTGTTGCTAATCTCATATATCATGACAACAATGGCCCTTGACTTCTAATGCCCTCCGAAGTACTTGTCATTACTCACAATGGGCCAGAGGAGCTGAGAGCTCACATAGAGACACGTGCAAATTCATCACCACTACTGAACTGGCAATTTCAAAGCCATGCCCTCCTGATGCTGGGTCAGTGGCTCTGGCCTCACCTATGAAGGATGGCCCATTCCTTCATTTGGCAGAGTGTTTTCCTGACCCAGAATCCTGAGGATGAGTAAGCTAATCTTAAAATGCAGAGGGACTGAATACTAGATGCCTTACCAGCACCCACAGGGTTCATTGCACAATGTTCTTGTTTATACTACTCCAGAGCTGCCCTCCTTTTCCTCTGAAGTTGCAAGGTTTCACTAGTGCAGTAGTTAAGAGGAATGAGACAATATGCTAATGGAAAATTCTGGGAACATTAATTAGTAATTTGCATGAGGTATTTGTGGAGGAGCATTCTCTAAGCTAGACCCTAATGGCCAAGTTTGACAGATAGTTTCTTTATCTTTTCTTGTGTTTAAAATTACATTTTGTATTTTGCACACCTAAGAAAATTTCTCTCACTTTTGTTAGAACATTGATTCTTAAAAAGTGTTTCTGAAGGGATAGTCCATTAAGTGATTGAGAATGCCAAAGTCAGCCTGCCTGGGACTTAATCTCCTTTTCCTACACTCTAACTAGACTTGGGGGACAAGTTAGTTAATGTCTCGAAACTTGATTTTTCTCATCTGTAAAATGGGAATGATAATAGGACCCATCTCGAAGTTGTTCTCGTGAGTGAATTCATGTAAAATGCTACACATGATAGCATAGAAGGTAGAGGCACTGGAGACAAACAGACTTGGGATTCAATCCTGGATTTGTCTCCTGCAAACTATGTCATGGGCACATTTTTAACCTCTCTAAGCCCCAGGTTTTTCTATAAAAATGGGATAACTACTAGTAGAATAGGTTTTGGTTATGGATGAAAAGAATATCTTGAAAACATCTGTTGTATCATAAGTGGCCAATTAATACTGGTTTTCTTGTATTAAGTTGTTAGAAACAACATGATACAACTAAAAAGCATGAACTTTTGATGGAAACAGACTTGAAATTGACTCTACAATTAACAGCAGTGTGGCCTCTCCTTGCACAAGTTACATACATCTTTGAGCTTCAATTTCCTTATTTATAAAATTATCGAATAACTGCAAAAATTAAAAGAAAAACCATATATTTATATTAAACTCATGGCTCATGTCAGTATAAGTTCTTGTCTACTTGGGGTACTAGAAGTCAAATATTTTATAAATGCAAAGTAAGCCACAATAACATTTTGAATTCTGATAATAGGAGAAACTTAGATTAAAAAGGACTAGCACTTCTTAGGTAAAGGAACACTTACCCATAGTTCTTCAGATCTACTGTTCAAGATAGAATTATTTGTCAAATGCAGTGAGTGAGTGAGTATTAAAGGATAAGATTAGGGATCAGAAGTCCCTTTTTGATAAGCTTTCAAGGAGAAGAATCTAGGGACAGGGGCTATTTTTACTCATATATTTCAAAGTTAAAAAACAACTAGCATCTCTTCTCTTGAGTCTGTGATAGTTTCGGAGAAACCTGGCTTACAGGGACAGGACGTCTTTCTAACTTAGAAGTGGTTAAAGGGAGTAAAGCAGTCCCACCCCTCCTTGGCATGCATTGGTACTGAACATTTTCCACTTTACATAGAACTTGAGACCTTATCATGAAACCCTGTATTTGAGGCTCTATTCTTTAAAAAAAAAAAAAAAAAAAAAAAAATTCAGTAAATCCAGAGCAAGGGATTTGAGGGGCTGAGACTGATTTTTTTTCTTGAACTCCTACAGTTTCTCACTTCAACTTTGTGAATAAAATTTAAGCAATAAAGACAATCTACATTACGTTATGGATTCTTACCCTGAGGTACTGAATACTTTCAGTGAATATTATACTCTATCTCCCAGTCACAGATCAAACAACCCATTGAAATTTACTTCCCTAGACTGTATTCCTTATGAAAATAAAGGAATCTTTAAGCTGTTGCTCTAATGCAGAGAGAAGGGAAGACTCAAAACTTAATGGGCTTCTCAGACTCAAGATACCCAGGCTTCAAAAATGAGTTTAGGGGCCGGCCACGCTGACTCATGCCTGTAATCCCAGCACTTTGGGAGGCTGAGGTGGGTGGATCACCTGAGGTCAGGAGTTCAAGACCAGCCTGAACAACATGGTGAAACCCCATATCTACTAAAACTAGACACAGCTCTGCCTTGTATAACCTGTACTTGTGTTGGTATTTTGGGAGGGTAAAATGTTGGGTAGTGATAGGCGTATCTTCAATAAAAGTGTGACTGTTTATGTGATAAAACTAATCAATTCATTAAAAAAGTTTTAGAATGTGAGGAATGAAACATTTCTTTTTTTTTTTTTTTAACATGGAGTCTCGCTCTGTCGCCCAGGCTGGAGTGCAGTAGCACGATCTTGGCTCACTGCAAGCTCCACCTCCCAGGATCACGCCATTCTCCTGACTCAGCCTCCCAAGTAGCTGGGACTATAGGCGCTCGCCACCACGCCCGGCTAATTTTTTGTATTTTTAGTAGAGACAGGGTTTCACCGTGTTAGCCAGGATGGCCTCGATCTCCTGACCTCGTGATCTGCCCGCCTCGGCCTCCCAAAGTGCTGGGATTACAGGCATGAGCCACTGTGCCCAGCCGAAACATTTCTTAAAGTCACACCATCCAGAGTCTATCATTGTTAACATTTTGGTTTACTTTTCTCCAGCATCCTTTTTGGAGGCTGGAAGAGGCCATTTATTTCTTAGCATAGTCATACTAATTATGCATCTTTGAATTTGGCATTTTTCATTATCTATATTTCACCTTATTATAAAATTTCCCCCAAACATAATTTTGATGGCTTTTTAAAATTTGGGTAAGTCCTTATTTCTTCCTGAATCCCCTTCCTTTTCCTGTGCCTTCTTCTCTACCTTTCCATCTCTACAATCTCCAGATATGTATTTTATATGAAGTGCCAAATACAGGGAAAAAGAGAGGCTCTAAAAAAAGGAGCTGTTTCCAATCAAATACTGAACTGTCATAAAATAAGCATCAACATTACATTAAATAGACCGATGAGTCTACTATTACTATCCTGTTCTAGAGCACATAAGTTTTTTTTAATGCTGGTTCGTTAATTTATTTCTCCTTAATAAGTAATTCATGCTCACTATACGCAACGGTCAAACTAAATGAAATTATTATTATTTTTTTAGAGACAAGGTCTTGCTCTATTGCTCAGGCTGCACTACAGTAATGTGATCATGACTCACTGCAGCCTTGACCTCCCCAGGCTTGAGTGATTCTCCTACCTTAGCTTCCCTAGTAGCTGGGACTACAGACATGCATCACCATGCCTAGCTAATTTTTTGTATTTTTTGTAGAAACCATGTTGTCCAAGCCAGTCTCGAACTCCTGGACTGAAATGATCACCTGCCTCGGCTTCCCAAAGTGCTACTCTCTCATCTAGAGAATAAACGCTCCTTTCTCCTGGCCGGGCGCAGTGGCTCAAGCCTGTAATCCTAGCACTTTGGGAGGCCGAGACGGGCGGATCATGAGGTCAGGAGATCGAGACCATCCTGGCTAACACGGTGAAACCCCGTCTCTACCAAAAAAATACAAAAAATTAGCCGGGCGAGGTGGCGGGCGCCTGTAGTCCCAGCTACTCGGGAGCCTGAGGCAGGAGAATGGCCTAAACCCGGGAGGCGGAGCTTGTGATGAGCTGAGATCTGGCCACTGCACTCCAGCCTGGGCGACAGAGCAAGACTCCATCTCAAAAAAAAAAAAAAAAAAAAAAAAAGCTCCTTTCTCCTAAATTTTACTCCCTAGGGGAAATTGTTTTAAAGTCATCTGCATACTTTCAGACTTTTAATAATGCATATCAAACACATATGTAAGCATTCTGTTTTTAAATAACATGAGATTATTCTAGATACACTAGATACACTGCAGAACACTGTATATTCTAGATATTCTACAACACTGTTCTGCAGTGTGTCTAGAATAATGTTTTTACTTTCTGTATCTCAGCCTTCTTTCCATTGAGTTAATACAGTTCTCCCTCATGGTCTTTTGACAAATATATAATACTTCATTGTACAGATCAGCCATAATTTAACCATCTCCAATTGATGGACATTGAGTTATCTATTTCTTTGTTATATTAAATAGTGCTGCAATTGATATCCTCATGGATGTACTCTTGATTTCTTAAAGAAACACTCCAAAAGTAGAATGGCTTGGTCAAAAGTTATGGATACTTTTGTTTTGTTGGAAGATGGCAGATCACTGTCTTGAAAGGTTCTTTCATTTCACCAACAATGGATGAGAGTGTCCATTTCCCTACACATGTTCAAGATGACAATTACGGAGTCTGATGAAAATACTCTCAAGATACAATTTCCTATTATGTGATATCGTTCTACATTTCTCCCTTTTCCCTGTTGCACACCAAATGAAAAGACATTTTGGAGAAAGACAGGAGGCAAGGAGAGGCGAGAACAAATAGAGGAGACAGGTGGAGACAAAGGGTCTGATGGCCTTCTGCCTGGCTTGCGTGCTGGCTTGCAAGTACATAAATTAGAAGCTTGAGGGCAGCTGGGGGAGGCTGAACCATCTTGACTTCTGGATGGCTTTGGAACTACAGCATTGCTTCTTTGGTGGGGCCTGTCTGAGGTCAGCACAGGTATAAGCTCAAAGATGCTCACAGTAGTCATATTTCAGCTCTCTGGGTCTTAAAGGCCTGCTTTTAACACGATTGGGGTGGCAAATGGGTGAGCGACTGATACCTACTGCTCTAACTCAACTACTCAACATTTTGGTGTTGAAGAAGGAAAGAATGAATGACGGGGAAGAGGCATAGCCCCTTCCAGTTGCTCCCTGGGAACCACTCTCAGAGCACCTTCTTTGCATTTATCACAGTGAAATTAAGTAATTAATTAGGTGGCTTATGTGATGTTTAATTTTTTTTCCTTCTGTTTGAACTGCAGGATTTCTAAGGGCAGGGGCCAGATGTGCCTAATTCATCCCCTCCTCCAGCAACACAGTTACCAGCACAGAGTGGGTGCTTAATAACAACCTGATAAACATAGCCTCAAGAGCACATCTCCTGTTTCCTTCTCCACAGTTGCCTCAAGGACCTACATCACAGTGCAAAATTGTCAGGGCAGTGACACTATTAAAAAAAAAAAGACTTTTTAAAAGAGCAGCTTTATGTTTGCAGCAAAATTGAGTGGAAAGTACAGAGAAAGTACCTTTACTCCCCTGTCCCTGCATAGTCTCACCCTCTATCAACATCCCCACCAGGGTGATGCATTTGTTACAACGGATGAAACTAATTTCATTGATTGGCACATTGTCACCCAGAGTCCATAGTTTACATTAGGGTCCACTTTTGCTATTGTACATTCTATGGATTTAGACAAATATTTAATGACATGTGTCCACCATTATAGCATCACACAGAGCAGTTTGACAGCCCTATAGACAATGACACCTTAATAAAAAAAATCACTTGTTTTTAGCACTCAATATTGCTTAAAAGTTTAGGAAGCATGCTTGACATCTATAAGCGGAGGGCTTAAATGGGCACAGGGTACCAAGAACTGCAGGACACAAAGCAACCCAAACCTGACTCTACAGCAGCATTCAAAAGAAAGCAGAGTGGTCTTGTGGAGTAGCTTTGTTAGCAAGCATGGAGAATCAGGGTACCCTTTTAGGACCCAAGGGACCTCTGGGAACCGGGTTTTGATTAGAAGTCAATGGTCATGGGGCTTGGAGAGACCAGTGAGTAATTTCCTATTTCAGCGTGGATAAATACAGGAAGCACCAAGACAGCTGAGCTCTGAAATGGCAGACAAAGGCCAAGATTTTCTTAAGTACTGGCTGAAGTGGCTCTCATCTAAGCCTGCTAATTAGGGGATTTCATCTCCCAGCAGGTGAAAAGGACAAAGGGCTTTTTCCATAGTGTTTTGCCAAATTCTAAGGTTAAGCACAGTCCAAGAGCTATTAGCCTTCTGCCAATATGAGAATGAATCACAAGTAATGTGAGGGAATTAAAATCAAGGTTAGATTAAGTCAAAAAATAATTTAAAACCATTTAAGGGAATCAGGAAGTTATGTGATGTGTACCTAAGTATTTCTTTTTCATTTAATCTTATTTCAAATTGTATATATTATCATTAACATGCACATGTGGGGGTGGTAGAGGTTGCTATTTTAGTAAGGTCATATATAAAATACTATGAAAAGAAGCATATGAGACATAGAATTCCATGCTAAGCACTGAGAAGGTAATTACCCTGCTGGGAAGGATGCCTGACCTAGGGT
This sequence comes from Mandrillus leucophaeus, assembly GCF_000951045.1. Classification (NCBI taxonomy): domain Eukaryota; kingdom Metazoa; phylum Chordata; class Mammalia; order Primates; family Cercopithecidae; genus Mandrillus; species Mandrillus leucophaeus. The sequence goes on from NW_012101421.1 coordinate 1,735,996, forward strand.
CCCCTAACAGGCACCACCACCACCTGGTGGCTTTTGATGACGTTGCAGGAGTAAAGCTTCAGAGGAAGCCTTTAGCTTCTGGGGAGCATTTCTTACAAATTCAATTCTTTTTTCAGTGAATATGATTCAGTTGCTATACTGCCAAAGAGGAGAAAGGGTCTAATACTTCCTGAGCATCTACTTTAGGACAGGAACCACTCTAGGGACTTTGTGTATCTCATCCTCCTAGCAGCCCTATGCTGTATATAATATCACCGTTTGGCAGCTGAGAAAACCAACACCTAGCAAGATCAAGTGACTTGCCCAGACTCAGAGAACTGGGGCCTGCCAGAGCTGTGGGCTGAAATCAGATTTGCCTGACTCCAGAGCCCATAGTTTTTGCAAAGCTTACTGCCTGAACTTGGCATAAGAAAGGGTGGTGAGATGACTTATGACTTTTTTAAGGGATCGATCCAGAATTTAGACCCACAGTTAATGTATTCATTTTTGGGCACATTTAAGAATAAGTATTTGTCATACCAAAATGATATACTGTTCATCTTTTGGAATACTGGATGAGATCTTTTGCCAAGGTGGTGTGGGTATCCAAGAGAAGTGAGAAAAGGTTAAATCTGTTAGAATGTCAAAGCCTACAAATTAAGAAGATTTATTTATCTAGCAAGTATTTATCAAGGATCTGTTTTATTCTAGGTATGGAGAAATACAAATGAATTGAATATGATTCCTGCCCACAAAGAACTTATAAAGTTGTAGACATGTGATGTCATATCTTATACCTCTATTCTATCACACAACTTCAAGTAATCTCTTAGAAACAACAATCACAAAATTAAATAATGAAAATGTGGTACCATTCTTACCTGGCTTTCCTGCTGTCTTATATAGCCTTATTCCTATTTTTTTTTTTCTTTTGCTTGTTCAACATTAAGGTTCTGATTTTAGCTTTCTTTTTCTACCCATTCTCTCCTGATGACCTTACTCATTTCTATTGCTTCAACCACCATTCACTTTATTATTTTTTTATTTTATTGAGATGGAGTCTTGCTTTGTCACTGAGGCTGGAGTGCAGTGACACAATCTCGGCTCACTGCCAACCTCGCTAACCTCTGCCACCCAGGTTCAAGTGATTCTCATGCCTTAGCTTCCGGAATACCTGGGATTACAGGCATGCGACACCACAGTAATTTTTTTTTTTTTTTTTTTTTTCACTAGAGATGGGGGTTTCGCCATGTTGGCCAGGCTGGTCTCGAACTCTTGACCTCAGGTGATCCACCCACCTCAGTCTCCCAAAGTGCTGGGATTACAGGCATGAGCCACTGCTCCCGGCCTGCCATTCATGTTAATAAGTCCCAAGTCAATATCCAGATGTTCCTCCTGAGTTCCAGACCCTACATTTTTAATGATCTATTATATATTGAACTCAATATGCTCAAAATTCTTCTATTCTCAATTTCAGTTAGTCACATATGTGATATGTGCTCATTTGCCCAGTACTCTAAGTCAGAAATCTGGGTGTTATTTTAGATTTCTCTTGCTCTTTTTCTTTCCCATTCAATTGGTCACCAGGCCCAGAAAGAATACTTGTTAAACACCTTGTAAGTCTCTTCCTTTTCAAAATTTCCACTGCTTTGAGCACATGTTGTCTTTTACCTGAGATACTGTAACAGCATCCTACCCCCTCCCCCGCGTGTCATTCCTTCTATTTCAGCCTTTGCACCTCTGCTGGTTGACGTTTCTAAGATGCAAATTAGATGCTGTTATTCCCAGTTAAATTTAATTGACTCTCTCCTCTGATAGCATATGGCATTGTTAAGAACAGGAGCTTGGGAGCTAGACAGCCTCGGCTGGAACCCCAACTCCATCACTTGATAGGCTTATGTTTATACAAGGGTTAGTTACTTAACCTCTGTGTCAGTTTCTTCACTGTAAAATAGAGGCTGATGATAGTATATATTGTGTAGGATTTTTGCAAGGTTTAAATGAATTAATACTCATAATGCACTTAAAACAGTACTTGGAATATACAGCTATCTCTACAGAAATGTTTGTTAACTAAATAAGTTTTAAACATACACATGTACTACAATACTTAAGACCTGTAGTGACCTCTCTGGTCCATGTCCACTTTTCCAGTTGCATCTATGTCCCTCCGTGTGCTTCTATTTTAGCCATATTGAACTGAAAACATAGCGTTGTCATATACCTCCAGGCCTTTGCACAGCCTATATCTTCTGGGTAAGATTCCTTTCACCATGATCTCTTGAAGACTTCTACTCGCGATTAAAGTTCATTCAAGGGTCACCTACTCCGTGAAGACTTGAGAGCAGTTAGCTTCTTCTCTGTGCTTCCATAGCAGTGTGTACAACCATTACAGTGCTTGCCACACTGCTGTGACTCTGAGCTTACAAGTGTATCTAACCCGCTAGTATATTAGACCTGCAATGGCAGGAATTGACTTTGTTCTATTCTTTTTTTTTTTTTTTTTTTTTTTTACTTTTCATCTCTAGCTCCCAACATAGTATCAGACCCAGATATGTGCTGTATATGTGTTTGTCATTGTTATTTTCTTTTCGTTTTTTTTTTCTTTTTTGAGGCAGAGTCTTGCTCTGTCGTCCAGGCTGGAGTGCAATGGCGTGATCTTGGCTTACTGCAACCTCCGCCTCCCAGGTTCAAGCCATTCTCCTGCCTCAGCCTCCCGAGTAGCTGGGACTACAGGCGCATGCCACCACGCCTGGCTAATTTTTGTATTTTTTAGTAGAGACGGGATTCCACCATGTTGGTCAAGCTGGTCTCCAACTCCTGACCTCAGGTGATCCACCTGCCTCGGCCTCCCAAAGTGGTGGGATTACAGGCGTGAGCCACTGTGCCTGGCCTGTTATTTTCTCATCGTAATGCTATAGTTGGAAGGGCTTTAAAACACCTAATCCAACCTTTTTATATTGAATATGTAGAAACTGAGGACAGGGAGAGAAAGAGATTTACTTAAGGTTTTCTTGCTAGAGAGTAGCAAAGGTGAGACTAGAACCTAGTTTTGTTCCTCTATCAATGCTCTTCTTCTCTACATTATTACATGAAACTCTTGTTCCTCCATTTTTTATGGGTCTATTAGGAGTCAGGAACCACGTGACCTATAGGGTGTGCGAATCTGTTTGCCAGCCTGACACCCTCGCAGCTGATTTTAAGAAGAGACGCTTACTCAGAGACCACACTCCACCTGGTGGCAATTTACCTAAACTGCAAGTACCTCTTCCCTTGGTGTTGGTGACTACTTTTCTTTGCCTTCTCTCTTCCTACTGATTCTTCTTTCTCACTTTTGTCTGTGAGTTTCTCTTTTTTCATCTGTTCAGTAAATATCATGGTTTCTTTAGGTTCTTGACCCTCCTACTCTACATTCTCTCTTTGAGGGGCAGGAGAAATTCATTTACTCTTGAGCTTCAAATACTATCTACATGCTGATGACCCTTACGTCCTCATCTCCAACAAGAATCTCTCTCCTGAGCTCCAGCCAGAGCCACCATATACATTGACACAGTTTGGTCCCTGTACTTCCATGGGGGGCCACTCTCATGGTAGTCTATGTGACTGGCATTCCCCTGGGGTTAGGTAGTGCACTGCAGCAGGCTTTCTTCAGGAATCTCAAACATAACATGACCCAAAGTGAACTCATTATTGCCCCTCTGAAAGCCCTTATCCGGGTATGATACCCCCTTCATTCCTTTGTCATTGCTGGCACTTCTCTTCCTGACCATCACCTCATCAGCTCAATTACCAAGTCTCGTGGCTCCTACTATCTAGCAATGCTGGTTTCTTTTCCTGACCACCACCTTGTCCACTCAATGACCAAGTCCTATGGCTCCTACTATCTAGGAATGCTTGTGGCTATTTGCTCTTCAGTTCAGCCTTTCTTATCTTGGCTCAGGCCTTCAGTATTGCTGGCTTGAGTTATTGCTGCAGCCGCCTTCTAACTGGTCTTCCTGACTCTAGTTTTGCCCATCTTTAATCCAGTCTTCACGCTGCTGCCAGAAAAGACTTTCTAGAATATAAACTTGCATGACGTTTTTCTGTTGAAAACCCTACAATTGTTTCCTGTTGTCTTAGGGTTAAGTTTAAATTCCTTAAAGTGACTTACAGAGTCATCCAGGACCTGAGCCTTGATTTCCCATCCAGCTCCCTTCTCTCCCTTTTCCTGCGCCATTCACTCTCTATTTTGGAAGTGGCTGTTCAAGTGAAACATAGTCACTTTCACGTCAGAGCCTTTGCATCCCTACTCTTCTCACTATATTTGTGATCCTTCTTGCCTGGCTAATCCCGATTGGTCTTTGGGGCTCAGCTGAGCTTCCTCTGCCAGGAAGCCCTCCTTGACCTCCTAATCCTGGATCAGTGCTCCTTTTCTGTTTTTAGAGGATACCAATGTCCTCTCTTTAAAACCTTTATCTTACTTTATTGTAACTTGGCTCTCACCTCCCCACCTCCCACATTAGGTTTATCTTCACTATGGCCAGGGCCTACTTTTCCAGTGAAAGAATACACTGAAAGGAGAAAGCCTCATGAATAGTTTCTTTGTAATTTCAAATCTCCAAAGTGATAGAATGGTAGCGGTTTTATCTAAAGGCACAAAGTACGCTGGGTAAGTCCTCTTCGTGAGAAGTGGCAGGACCCCAAGTAGGAGGGCCTAGCCTGTACCACAGGCTAAGGGCCCGGAAAATATAGGCTGGCATGAGAGCCTAGTGAACCTTAACAGCTGGAGATCTTCACATTGACACATCTTGTTCCAACAGCACTCTGAAATTCCTATGTAGAAGATTGAATCTTTTAGCTTAAAGACTTATATTCAATTCAGCTGGAGCAGTTCCTGGCCTCACATCCCCACCTGGAAAACAATAATTACAGTCCAATGAGAATTAGTCTCAAATTTTCTTCCAAAAGGCAGTTATAACAGAGTGAGCATGAAGTTAGTGGATGCTTGGCAGATGAAAAAAGGATCATTTTAAAGTTGGGAAAAATGTTCAAAACCAACAGGCCAAAGCACAAAGTTTGCATATTTCAAGATGAAGTGTGAATATTTTATAATTTTGCAGGATTGGCCTTTGCACATATATCCTTGAAAATTCATCAACTCTATGAATGTCTTTGGCTTCTAGACAAATTAATTCTCTTGATCTCCAATGAGAAAGAAATAGAATGAGTTACCAAGAGTGTTTAAGATTGTATGATTCTTAGTATAAAAAAGAGTCACGGAAATAGAGAATAAATTTAATGCTCTAAAAAGTTGTCATTGTTAAAATGACGTGTTAGAATGATATGTTAAAAAGCAAATTTAAAATTCCTGATAAAATTTTTAATGATATTAGAAACATATTATAAAGTCAAAGATTTTTTTCTTTGTTAAAAACTAAATTTAAATGATCATTTTCAATAAGCTCCATAGAAGTGACTTTCGAAGTCAAAGTTTTTAAAAACAATCTTGAAATGAGCTATCTATATAAATGATGGAGTTTCAGATATTGCGACTTCACTGCTTCCACATTCCTAAAGCAATACTGAAAACCCAAGAAACTATTCTGCAGTACTGGCAAAGGCATGCATGGTTTTATTCTTTATATGTAGGAGTTTAACCTACTCTAGACCTCATGAAAGATTGACTTGCTTAGGGTAAAAGTAATAATTTTTAATATCACCTTTCTATTAGTTCTAGTAGAATGCACAGGAAGGCATAACTCATTCCTGTAACAATAATGAAGAGAGAAATATGTGAATGGATGGATATCATCAGTAAATGCCTTTGGCTAAATAAGGCACAATTTATTTGAAGGACATACAGCTGAATGGGCCTTCGAGTGGTCCAAGCATGAAGAGGAATGCAGAACTGTCAATGTTCATTGTAGGTGCCTGCCCTCTCTCTTTCTCTCCCTCCCTCCCTTACCCATCCTACCTCTTTTTCCCTTCTTGAAGGAGATAAGTGAAAAGGAAAAATACACATGGTAATGGGAGAGGAATGAAGTTACACCAGATGTTAGAAGAAATATAGGTGGAGTTGCAGTTAGCTAAATGAAGTAGAATGAGGAAGACAAAGCATGATTACAGGGAATGGGAAAGAGAAGCAGAAAAAAAAGCCATTTGAGGCACTGTTAACAAAGAATGGAAAAATTATTTTTGGGGGGAGCCATTTGAAATTACAAAAAAGCAAAATAATCTTTCTGGTTGCCATATGCTTCAAGAATCATAATATTTGAAGTTCAGTAGAGGCAGAAGTAAGCATAATTTCATTGGTCAACATGTAGTGATTTATACAGTAAAGTCAGTAAACAAATGATGGCAGGAATATTAACCTATTGTCAAGTAGACAAATTTATGAAATAGAACTTGCAATGTGGAAAAGACTATTAAAAGCAGAGGAAAATATGGACCATTATATGAGCCATGCAATGTAGTTTTCTTTTTTTTTTTTTTTGAGACGGAGTCTCGCGCTGGAGTGCAGTGGCCGGATCTCAGCTCACTGCAAGCTCCGCCTCCCGGGTTTATGCCATTCTCCTGCCTCAGCCGCACGAGTAGCTGGGATTACAGGCGCCCGCCACCACGCCCAGCTAATTTTTTGTATTTTTAGTAGAGACGGGGTTTCACCGTGTTAGCCAGGATGGTCTCGATCTCCTGACCTCGTGATCCACCCGTCTCGGCCTCCCAAAGTGCTGGGATTACAGGCTTGAGCCACTGCGCCCGGCCCCCAATGTAGTTTTCTTAAAACAACAATGATATGGTTTGGCTCTGTGTCCCCACCCACATCTCATGTTGACTTGTAATCCCCACGTGTTGGAGGAGGGGCCTGGTGGGAGGTGATTGGATCATGGGGGTGGATTTCCTCTTTGCTATGCTCGTGATAGTGAGTGAGTTCTCACGAGATCTGATGGTTTAAAAGCGTGTGGCACGTCACCCTTCACTCTTTCTCTTGCCGCCCTGTGAAGAAGGTGCTTGCTTCCCCTTCACCTTACACGTGACTGTTAAGTTTCCTGAGGCCTCCTAGCCATGCTTTCTGTACAGCCTGCAGAACTGTGAGTCAATTAGACCTCTTTTCTTCATGAATTACCCAGACTCAGGCAGTTCTTTATAGCAGTATGAGAATGGCCTCATACACAACATGGCACTACAGCAGCTGAAGTGAACCAGCCCATCTTATTGTTTTAATTTTGACATCTTTTCAAGTGAAATTAAAATGCTGTTGGTGTCACTTAAAATAAATGTTTAACAATAAGACAAGGTTGAGAAGTTGGTTATAGCAGACGTCACTGGGGAGAAGAAAAACATGCGTCTCAAACTTGAGTCATGTGGCATGTAATTACAGAGAGATGTGCACAGCTCTAAAAAATGCATTTTGAAAAGCATTAAATTTTGTAAAAAGCATCAACCCCTCAGGTCTGGAGTTGAAGAATGAGTCATGTCTGAAAGCAAGGAAGTGCTTGTGATTTAGCATTTTAACTCTTGGGGAATGGCTTTATACAGAATAGTTGGGCAGATTTAGCAAAATTGGTACCTTCTCTTTAGAACAGTGAAGCCGCAGGATTCCTGAGAAAAGTGGGCACAGTTGGTGCTTAAGCTTTTAGTCAATGAGTGTTATGAAAAACAAGAATAAAATCATAATGACTTCTTCAAATTAAAATGATGTCAGAGGCCACTAATAATCTAAATAGAGATGACCATTATATATAGATGGAGCCTAGCTGCAAGGTCCAAGCTTGCCTAATTTGGTCCAAGATTGCTGAAATATTAAAAAAGAAAAGTAAAGATGCCAGGTGATATGAAACTCTGACTACAAGCCCCCTGCTATCCTACCTTCTGCATTTTTAAGACCTTGTGGAACACTAGTTTTGACTTACCCTCGCAAGCGTTAGCTTCACAAAAGCAGTGGCCTAATCATTATCAGGTCACTAAAATCACAATTCTCCCAGGAACCCAGAGTCAAAATTCCTGAGTCTTCTTTGATACCTTCTTTAATCTCATCTCCCATATCCTGTAAGTCATAGTGCCTTTAGAATCTTTTAAAAAATATCTGAGCTTTGCTCCTTCCTTTCTACATCTAAAGTCACGTCAGTCTGCGACCTAATAATCTCAAGCCTGGATTGCTAAAATTGCTTCCTAGAAGCACACTGCTATGACAATAAAAGTATGCCTGCACGTTTCAATTAAAGAGCCATTACTACCCTTGATGAGTCTGTAACTGCTAACAGTTTTTAATGTGCTGAATTGTCTACAAAATTACTTGTATAGACTTCATCAAAAGCATGTAAATGTGTTGCAAAATTCATAATTATAAAATATAAAGTGTAAAGTTTATTGAAAAATGCATCTCCTATTGAAATAGATAAAGATGGCATTTCCTCCCATCAGTTTGCCAATCTACAGATGAATATTTCTTATCTCTATAAAGGGACAGAATTCACCTTCAGTTTTCTCCTCCTTCTGTGCCTCCCCATCTCCTCCATCCTTCTTCCTCACTCTCTTTTTCCCTTTCTTTCTTAACCTAGGGGTGGGTCCTGAGAAAACTTGCTGGCAAAAGTTGGCGGAATGGAAGGAGTTTTGAGATAGGACTATCATTCAGTTATTTGAAGTCCTTCTAAGTTGTATGCCAGAACAATATAGTAATCCATAATCAAAAATATTTTTAATTATTTGGCAGCTGATGACCTCATGTAATTTTGTAAAATGCAAGCATTGGAAACCCTCTGATTTTGCAAATCATTTAATTTCCCAATATCTAGGAAGTATATTGAAAAGACTTGAATACAACTTATTAGCTATTATTCCCATTAGTCTTTAACTTAGAGACCCTTGTTTATGGGGCTAAAATGACATAAAACTGGGGTAAAAATAACTCCATAAATTGGATGCTTTGTACTTTAGGAATGTACCCATTTTTTTCTGAGCAGAGATCTATATATTAATGCCAAATTTCAATTATCTAGGAAGTTATTTCAAAAGTCTTTAAAAGTCATGACATCTGAGAATTATATATAAATTCTAATATTATGTTTTAATGGAAAATAAATTTTTATAATTATATATTTGACAGAATTAGAACAGATTTGAATCCTGAAAAGAGAAACTAATTCTAATTCAATGAAGCTGGTTTTCTAGGATTTAATATGTTATGTACTAGAATATGATATGGAAACATTTTGTCTGACACCTGCATATAGGAGGATATTCTGTTTTAAGACTATAGGTTTAAGTTTTTGTAAAAATTGACTTAAAAACTGTAGACCATTATTAATTATAGGGCTTATAAAAGATGTTTTAAATTAAAAGATGCACTAAATTAAAAGATGAATTAAATATTGCTCTCAGTACATGATTTATGATAGACGCCTATAACATAATCCTTTTATTTTAATCTTAAACTCTGAAGTCTGTGGATTATATACGCATGGATGTAGTTGACAAATGCAGGCAAATGGGAGACTTGTGCCCAAATGAAAAATGAATACCTGTTTATAGCATCTAATAAATTTTTTTTTGAGACAGAGTTTCACTCTTGTTGCCCAGGCTGCAGTGCAGTGGTGCGATCTCACCTCACTGCAACCTCTGCCTCCTGGGTTCAAGCAATTCTCCTGCCTCAGCCTCCTGAGTAGCTGGGATTACAGGCACGTGCCACCATGCCCAGCTAATTTTTGTATTTTTAGTAGAGATGGGATCTTGCCATGTTGGCCAGGCTGGTCTCAAACTCCTGACTTCAGGTGATCCACCTGCCTCACCCTCCCAAAGTGCCAGAATTACAAGTGCAAGCCACCACACCCAGCCTATAGCTAATAATGCTTTGGCAAAGGTTAATAAAATGTTTCTTCTACCTGTGTGAATAATATTAAAAAAAGACATTAACTTACCTATTACCATATATTCTTTATACTCAAAGTTATACTGTCCTTCTACAGAAGTGATAATGGAAATTTTGGCCTTTTCTTCTGAAATCATGCAAAATATGCAACGAAGACACCCTGGCCTGGGCTCCCCCCAACAGCAGAGCCTGAGACAAGGTATTGCATGCGGATGGCTTATTTTGAGAAGTGATTCCCAAGGAATGGGAGTGGGAGATAGGAAGGGTTGAAAGAAAGAAGAAGGAAAAGCTATTTAAAGGGGAATGTTACTGAGTTGGGTCACCACTGTGGGCAACTGCAGTTCAATTCTCTTAGGGACCCTTTAAGGAACCGTGTCAGATACGCCTCAAAATTGCCCACCCAAGGGATGTATTAGAGGAGTATTTAGCCTTTGGGTCTTGTTACTATTGGTCAAGGGTCACCTCATGAGATATTAATTTTACCCCACTTCCAGGTTTATGCAAACATCAAATGTAGCATCCCACATGGCAGCAGCAGAAAGGCGCTGGGGTAGAAGATGAGTGATAATGAGGTTATCCCGGAATGCAGTTGGTTGGCTGGCATGCAAAGGTGGGCCTAAAAGGTAGACAATAGGATGCAGTAAGTATCTCATCTATAGATCTTGACACTAAACTGTTAGTACTGAAAATGGTGAAAATGCAGAAAGACTGGCTTTGCAGCAAATTGGTGTTTCTCAGCACGCTCTGTTTTGTTTTTTACGAACATCTCCTATTGTGAGATACGTAGAAAAGGCCTGGAATCTTGCTGGGTGTTGTCACCTTGATGGAATAAGAGTGACACTCTTTCCATTTGTACCCACATTTGTTGCTTTGCCTTCCCAGGCTCCTCTCTCAGAAGTGCTTAATTCTTTGACCATAATTAGGGGGTGGAAGAGGTAAGGTTAAAAGAAATAGTCTTCACTTCTGCCTCCCGATTCTCCAGCAGAATGAACATGATGGCCGAGGGAGGCTTCACCTGTACCAGTGTTTGGAATGTCCCGTTCTGTGTCGTCCTGGAAGTTTTTACACCATAATTCAGTTCACAGTGTGTGAGAGGTGAGTCTTTTATTCCTGAAGTGGAAACCCTCCAGTACTGAACAGCTGTGGAGGGGAAGGAATGAAAGAGAAACAGGCTAATCCTCCCCCAGGTTCTCAGGCAGGTCAGTTCTAGGAAGATGTACAAATAAAGTTGAAGACATGAAAATTGATTTTAAAAATAATTATCCATACTCTGTACACCTCAGAAAGTCTTTGTCTTTTTCAGGGATCTTCTCACTTTGTTGGATATCTGAAATGTGTATTATTATTATTATTTTTTGAAACAGAGTCTCACTCTGTTGCCCAGGTTGGAGTGCAGTAGCACAGTCATAGCTCACTGCAGCCTCAACCTTCTGGGCTCAAGTGATCCTCCTGCCTCAGCCTCCTGTGTAGCTGGGACTACAGGCATGTGCCATCATGCCCAGCTAACTTTTCAATTTTTGATGGAGACAGAGTCTCACTGTGTTACTCTGGCTGGTTTCAAACTCCTGGCCTTGGCCTCCCAAAATGCTGGGATTATAGGCATGAACCACTGGCCCAGCCTGAGATGTGTATTACAGGCATGAACCACTGGCCCAGGCTGAGGTGTGTATTGTTATTGTTTGCTTTGATGTTGCTTCCTGCAACGTGGATCATGCCTTACTGTCAATTCCTAGAAGCATTTATTCCATTGCCAACAGTGAACTTTCATGGGAAATTGGGCTGTGGAGGAGTTATAAAATATGGCTTCCTTCCTTCCTTCCTTCCTTCC
>NW_012101421.1:1747696-1768580 GCF_000951045.1 Mandrillus leucophaeus
TTCCTTCCTTCCTTCCTTCCTTCCTTCCTTCCTTCCTTCCTTCCTTCCTTCCTTCCTTCCTTCCTTCCTTCCTTCCTTCCATCCTTTTCTTCTGGGTTTTGTTCTGTTGCCCAGGCTGGAGTACAGTGGCTCAATCATGTCTCACTGCAGCCTCTGCCTCCTAAGCTCAAGCAATATACTCAGCTTCCTGAGTAGCTGGAGCCACAGGTGTGTACCACCTTGCCTGGTAAATTGTTTCGTAGAGATAGGGTCTTGCTCTATTTTCCAGGTTGGTTTCCAACTCCTGGCCTCAAGTGATCCTCCTGCCTCAGCCTCCAAAGCGTTATGATTGCAGACATGAGCCACTGTGCCCAGCTGAGGTTATTTTCTATGTAAATCTTGATGTTCTGGAATTGGTGAGTGAATAAAAGCTGGTGTCCTTGTCTGCATGTTTAACAGTACGGCATTTGAGTACTTGTACAGATTCCTTCTTGAAACTTGTTTCTTAAACAATCACAGGAGGTTATTCACCAAAGTCAATGAAACTGAAATGTTCTATGTCAGCAGGAGAATATGACTAGAAGAGCTCTCGTTATATCCATTGGAAGCATTTCCTCTGAACCTCAAAATATATTATTACATTTCGGATGACATTAAGAGATAGGTCTTTAGTCACGGAATTCTAGTAGGAGGGGGAAAAATGTAGTTTTGGTTATTTTCTTTATTATTGTTGTTAAAATGTGAATCATGCCCTTCAGTTGATGAATTCTCATTGAAGCTTCAATGGAAGGGGAAGATGAAATAACATAAATGATAGCTATAATTAATTTTATACTAAGCTTCCTTGATGAAATTAATATTGTCAGATGGAAATGTAATTTAAGCAAAATATGCTTATATGCTCATGTAAGCTGAGTTACACATTTGGACTTTAAGAAAAAAATCACTCTTGCATTTCATAGAACCACTTACAAAATGATTTAGCTTAATTGTTTGTACAGCTTTCTAGACATTAGAGCTCTTTAAAGGAAATAAGGGCACATGAAATGAAAGAGAGAAAGACAAAGGGTCATTTTCAATTTGCTTATATTATTTGGAAAAATAACATAATCTTGCAGGACATTTCTAATTCTCAAAAGAACTAGTTTTTAACATACATTTTATTATACTCTGGCAGTGGTTTTGTATTCGTAAACAAGAAACAATTCTGACAATTTAAAACAATCTAAATCTCAGCTGAAATAAATCATATTGACTTGTTAAGTAAACTTCAAAACATATTGACCTAAGAAGTCAGCAAATGTTAGTGAAAAATACACAAGTCAATATTCATTGCATGCCTGAATTCTTTGTCTTTATTTGACATTTCAAGCAATTTTAGTAACTGGTCAGGAAAAAGTGAAAAATAAGAAACTCCAAGAGAGCTCACTGATTTCAGATAAAATTTTCCATGTTCTCAAGAAATACCCATAAATATCATACACTGACATTGATCATTATTCTGAAAAAAACATCTGCAACTTGTTTCTTAATATGAAACCAACCATCATGTAACATAATGGAAAGTTGCAAGATCAATCTTTAATATTTCTTTTCTTAAGAATCAACTTCCTGTTCATAGTCAATAAAATACTTATTAAATTTACCAATTACAAGAGCTTAAGGCTCATTGACAGGAATACAAAAACTCCAGTTGATAGACCAGAAAAGAAGGTGGTTTACTGGTAAAGTTAGCATTCCTCTTTAAACCCACATATGGGAATATGTGATTATAATCTACCTTTTCTTCCTTCAGAATATATTGAATGTATGCAGTTGTGTTAAAAGTGTGGCATATTTATGTGACTGTAAAGAACAGGCAAGGTTGCCCTAGTCTTTGTGATTAAATGCCTGAACTATAGGTCTTGCTCTTAACCACTACACTGTACTTTTCTCTCAAATACAGCAGAGTAGATGTATCCAAGCAATGGTCATTACCTCACTCCTATGGCCACATAGGTTAGCTGTAAAATTTCAGGGAGCAAGAGCCAGTGGGAGGAAGGAAAGATACTAACATTTATTTAGGGTTTATTTCTTGTGTCATGAAGTGTGTAGCTGTTCTCCATGTGTGGTCTCATATTGTTCATTCAACAACTCTGAGAAGTGATGTTCTTCCCATTATACACATCAGAACAATCTCAAACAGATTCCACAGTTATAACGTGGTGGAATTAAGGTTTTTAAGTTTAGAGACAGGGTCTCACTTTTTCACTCAGGCTTACGTGCAGTGGTACCATCATAGCTCACTGTAACCTCGAACTCCTGGGCTCAAGCAATCCTCCCATCTAAGCCTCCTGAGTGGTTTGGACTCCAGGTGTGTGTTAACCTGCCTGGCTAATTTTTAAAATTTTTTGAAGAGATAGAGTCTTGCTATGTTGCCCAGGGTAATCTAGGCCTCAAGTTAGCCTCCCACCTTTTTCTCTCAAAGTGCTGGAATTATAGGCATGCGCTCCTGCACCTGGTCTGGAATTAAGATTTTTTTTTTTTTTTTAACTGAGGCCTGTATGTTATCTCAGTAGTTATTTATTGCCTCTCTGATTGTAATTACCCCATCTTTTTTGTTGCTGATCTTTGTCTTCTATCCTTGATGTATCTCTAACACCTCCAATTTATTATGTCCCAAGCCATTCATTACTTTCCTTTTCAAAGCTGTTCCTCTCTTGTGCCCAGCCTCTCATGATAGAAATCTTAACTCTCCACTGCCCTTGCCCTTCTGGTCCATTATGTGTAATTACTCTTTAAGTCTCTGAGTCTTGCTAAATAGATCCCAGGTTCCTTTGCATCTTGATGAAGCATCTATTAATATTATTCCTCATGTGGAGAACTACTGCAGATAGACTCCTAAATATGGTGGCCACATGCTCCTAGTGGTCCCACGTTGTGATCTGCTCTCCATGGTACAACTAGAATTATCTTTCTAAAGTGCAAAGCCAATCATAACACTATCCTTTAAAAATCCTTCAAAATCTCAGCACAGTGTCTCCAGGATGAAAATCTAATTTCCTTACCCTGTCACAGTAACGAAATTTGCATACTGGCTCCCATCTGCCTTTCCAGCTCCTCCCCTGGTTTTCATTCCAGTGTCCTGTGCATTTCAGCTCCGCAGAACAAGTTGCCATTCTTGACCTGAAAATCCTCCACTTGAAGCGCCTTGATTTCATTTTCTTTCTTATTTGGGGGAAACCCTATGAAGCCCTTGACCAACCTCCAGGCTGTTTTAGTTTGTCCCATCTCTGCATCAAGAGCTCTTTTGACCTTTGTGACCTCCCTCATTGTATTACATTAAAAAACAAAACCAGCTGGGTGCAGTGGCTCACACCTGTAATCCCAACACTTTGGGAGGCTGAGGTGGACGGATCATGAGGTCAGGAGTTCAAGACTAGTCTGACCAACATGGTGAAACCCTGGTCTCTACTAAAAAATACAAAACAAATTAGCTGGGCTTGGTGGCACACACCTGTAATCCCAGCTACTCAGGAGGCTGAGGCAGGAGAATCGCTTGAACCCGAAAGGTGGAGGTTGCAGTGAACTGAGATCGTGCCACTGCACTGCAGTCTAGGCAACAGAGCAAGACTCTGTCTCAAAAAACAAAAAAAAACCCAAAAATAAAAACCCCCCAAAAACCTATATGTCTCCTCTGTAAGACTGAATCTCTGAAGGAGGAGTAAGAACTGGCTGCCTCATTTCTTTTTGAATTATAAATACCAAATAGTAGATGGTCAAGTAGAATTTTATTTTTGTTTTTTGAGACAGAGTCTCACTCTTTCACCCAGGCTGGAGTGCAGTGGTGCAATCTCAAATCACGGCAACCTTCACCTCCTGGGTTCAAGCAATTCTCCTGCCTCAGCCTCTCAAGTAACTGGGACTACAGGTGGATTCCACCACGCCAGGCTACTTTTTGCGTTTTTAATAGAGGCAAGGTTTCACCATGTTGGCCAGGCTGGTTTCAAACTCCTGACCTCAGGTGATCCTCCTGCCTTGGCCCCCCACAGTGCTGGGATGATAGGCATGAGCCACTGTGCCAGGCCAAGAAGAATTTTTTTTTTTTTTTTAAATAAGACATTTTATAATTTTCAGGGCAATTGTTGTCAGGATTTTTGGCCACAAGTGAAAGAAACCCAATTCAAACTGGCCTAAGCAGAAAAGGAAGTTTACTGCTTCATGAAGTTGCAAAGCATGAAGAGGTGCTGGTCCTCAAAATGCCTCCAGGATCCTTGTCTCTCAGGTCTGTGTGGCTTCACTCCTGGGTAGAATCTCCCCCGCAGCAGCTCCAGGGTAGTTACCCCCAATGAAAAGAAAGCTTCTCTTTCCCAGACTTTCCAATTACAATATTGAAAGGGAGTCTAATTGGACCAAAATGGTTATGCACCCATTTGAAGCCAATCATTGGGCTTACGAGTATGGGCTCGGTGACTGGCCTGCTCACTCTGCACTGAGGGTGGGGAGGCATAGCTTCCTGATGGAACACTGAGATGTTGTTTCCAAAATAAGGGAAAAAGGATATTGGGCAAATAAAGTCATCATATGTCTATTACATAGTGTCAGAGTGAAAAAAAAGCACTAGAATGCAAGTTAGGATTTCTGAGTTCTTTTAAAGGCATAATGTTTTTTTTTTGTTTTTTTTTTTGAGACGGAGTCTCGCTGTGCTCCCAGGCTGGAGTGCAGTGGCGTAATCTTGGCTCACTGCAAGCTCCGCCGCCCGGGATCATACCATTCTCCCGCCTCAGCCTCCCAAGTAGCTGAGACTACAGGCGCCCGCCACCACACCCGGCTAGATTTTTGTATTTTTAGTAGAGACGGGGTTTCACCATGTTAGCCAGGATAGTCTCGATCTCCTGACCTCGTGATCCACCTGCCTCGGCCTCCCAAAGTGCTGGGATTACAGGCTTGAGCCACCGCGCCCGGCCGGCATAATGTTTTATACTTAGTTGTTAACTTATATGTGAACTGTGGAAATTTGACCATAATGTATTCTGTGATTATCTATCAAACCAGGAAACCCTAAATTATATTAAAACTGGAAAAATTATTCTTTAGATGGCAATTTATTGTATCTTGTCAAATAAGTAATTCAAGTAATTCTGTGTTGACGTCACTCCTCTCAAACCTATAAACTTAGTAAGCTCTAGTGTAGCTAACTAGAGGCCCTGCTACCCAATAGGGACATCTTTGTTGCCAAGCCTCTAGGTGATACCCCAAGTCTTGAGGCATTTAGGAAGCCAACCAAATTGTATTACAGATGTATTTGGGAAACTTGAGGCAGACACTCACTTCCTAAAGCATTGCATCTCAAAATGAAACATGACTGAAACACCTGAGAATTTCCTAGTGTGAAATGATTTGGGTCTCTGCACCAATTTCCTTATTCTCACCTAGTAAGGATTCAGTGAAGAAAATGAAAAACTCTCTAGGCATTCTAAGCATAGAGAGATTGAAGACAGGGACTATCTTAGTCCATTTTGTGCTGCTGTAACAGAATACCTGAAACTGGGTACTTTATAATGAGCAGAAAAATGATGGCTCATAGTTCTGGAGGCTGGAAAGTCCAATATCAAGGTCCAGCATCTGGTGAGAGCCTTCTTGTTGCACTGTACATGATGGAAGACATCACATGGTGCCCAAGAAAGAGTAAAAGGAGGCAAATCCACTCCCATGATAATAGCATTGGTCCATTTGTGAGCACAGAGTCCTCATTACCTAAACACCCTTCTCAACATCCCACCTCCCAATATCATCACGATAGCAATTAAATTTCAACATGAGTTTTAGAGGAGACAAGCATTCAAACCATAACAGGGCTTTATGGGCTTACAAAATCATTGAAAGGGATATAGGAATAAGGTATAGGCTGGGATTCTAGAATGATCTAGAATTGACTCACTAGGGGAGCTAACATGAGTTCAACAACTCATCACTGTAGATGTGACCCCGAGTTCAAAAAGTTGCTGCTGCTGCCATGCTCATTACTGAAACAGCCTCCTGACATCCAGAAAGCTGGAAGGTAGACACCTGTGGCTGTAAGTGATGGATTAGAAAGCCAGAATCAAGCATCCACTACTATACCAGCTGTTGCCACAACTGCATGTCAGCACTGGGAAGCTAGAATATTTCTGAAGAAAAGCTGTTTCTATAACCTTGCTTGCCAAAATCAACGGCCAAGGCTGGGCATAGTTGCTCACGCCTGTAATTCCAGCCCTATAGGAGGCTGGGGACGAAGGATTGCATGAGCTCAGCAGTTTGAGACCAGCCTGGGCAACCTAGGGAGACCTTGTCTCTCAAAAAAAAAGGAAAAAATTAGCTGGGCATGGTGGCATGTGCCTGTAGTTCCAGCTGTTTGGGAGGCTGAGATGAGTAGATTGTTTGAGCCCAGGAGGATGGCGCCACTGCACTCCAGTCTGGGTGTCAGAGCAAGACCCTGTCTCAGAAGAATAAAAATTCAAAAAAAGAAAAAGCAAAATAGACAGTCAAGATGAACAGGGAAATTGCCTCTGCCTGAGATCCACCTCCCAAATCTTGTGTTGAGTTCCTCTAATATGCTAAGCCTCATTCGTATCCAGAATCCTAGTGATTTTTAGCTTTTCAACCTTTTGAACTAGGATGAGGCCATAAAGGTGACTGAGAAAGCCAAACTGCACTACCCTCCACAATGTGGTGAACTGTTTTAGTTTTTTTTGTTTTTTTTTAATACAGCTTTTCCTAATTATGTTACATGTGTAGTATATGACTTATAAAAGTATAATATGTTTAAACATATTGTATTGTGACACAAAATATGTCTTAGAGAGCTTTCTTCGTGAGTGGATGTGAATGGAGCCCATTATTTTTTTTTTTAACGGTGTCCGGCATGTGCATATAAGTTGTTTCTAGTTTTTGCTGGAACTAAAACTGCAGCAGAAACATACTTGCATGTACATTTTGGTGCATATGTGTGTTTTCATCCACCAAACATGCAGTTGGAATTGCCCCAAAAATGGTAGCAGGGGAATTCCCACAAGAGAATGCCCCAAACCGGATATGAGGCTGGCTGGGATTCCAAAGAAACAAGCACTAAATACCAGGGTAATCAGTCCAAAGCGCTTATAAGGGGTACCTACTTATAGAGTACTGCAGCAATGTTTGTGATGGACATCAAGAGAAAAGGGGTGTTCTATCTAGGTTTGTCTACAGCAAGAGGGTTAGGGTATGAAGTCTGTGTGAGAGTTTAAGGAATTTGGTACAAGGCCAGGACCAGTTTCTTTCAGTGTTTTGGGCGACAATGTAGAAACCTTTATCAGTGCCTTGGAAATGTTCAAGGCCCAAGTTTGAGTTCAAAAATCCTGCAGCTGGCTGAGTCACAGAGTGGTCAAGGCACTCTGTGACTTCTGGTCAGGAGACAAAAAGAAAGCTGAGAGGGAAGGGGGAACACTACAATGTGAATGATTTTATGGCATAGATTCCTAAAATTCAAAAACATCCATATTTAAATTTTGTCAGATATTGCCAAATTTCAACAGCAAAAATATTGAAACAGAGTATCTTCCACTGACCAGTTCAGAAGGTTCTTTCTTTGCTCAAGTCTTTGTGAATACTGGATGTTTACTTTTTGCCATTCTTAAGACTAAAAAATAATATTTCACTGCTTAATTTGCATTTTTGGATTATGATTGAAGAGGTCTCTTTTTTGGTGTGGTTTTTTTTTTGATGTTTGTAGTTCTATGAATCCCATTTAAAAATATGAGTTGTCATTTTCCTATGATTTAAGGAAATTCCTTTAATAAATAACATTTCATTGTCTATCATAGGTTTCAAATATTTCTCATTATCTGTCTCTTATCTTTTAATTTTGTTTTATGGTATCCTTTTTTTTGTACAGAAAGTTTACATATTTATATTATCAGATTTGTCCTTCTTTTTCTTTATAGTTTCTATGTTTTGAGTTGTGCTAGGAAGGCCTTGTATATTCTAATGTTATTGAAATGTTCACCTCTATTTTATTTTGGATGTTGTCTTAGTCCATTTTCTGCTGCTATAACAGAATACCACAGACTGGGTGATTTATAAAGGACAGAATTTTATTTGGCTCATGGTTCTGGAGGCTGGGAAGTCAAAGAGCATGGTGCCAGCATCTGGCAACGGTCATCTGTGGTGGAAAGCAGAAGTGAGTGCGGGAGACAGAAGGACAGCTGGGGGCCAAATTCCCATGATAACTACCCCACTCTAGTGATAATGGAATTAATTCATTCATGATGGCAGAGCCCTCATGGCCTGATTACCTCCTAAAGGCCCCATCTCTTAGCACTGTTACAATGGTAATTATGTTTCCAACACATTAATTTGGGGGGACATATTCAAACCATAACAATAAAATGTTTGTGAAAATCAATGTTAAGGGCACAGCCCTGCACAAGACTGCTCTTATGTCAGATGCCAGCTGCAAGTTTGGGGGTCTCTGGGGTCACCCTTACTTCTGACCAACTAGCTACATATTCAGGGATTACTATGGCTACCCTCAAGTTTAATAATTCACTAGAAAGACTCACAGAATGCCCCCAAAGTGCTTTAGTTATGATTACAATTTTAGTATAGCAAAAAATTACAAATCAGAACCAGCTAAAAGAAATGCATAGCTGATGTCTGGGAGGGGTCCAAATGCAAAGCTTCCAGTTATCTTCTCCCTGTGAATTCCTTCATCATGTTACCGCTTCCAGCTCTGGTATGTGACAATATTCAGAGTGTTGCTAACCAGGAAAGTTCACCCCCAAGCTTTGATATCTAAAGTTTTTATTGAAGTTTCATTGCATAGGGATAATTGAATTGTTGGCCATGTGGTTGAACTCAATTTCCAGCCCCTTCTGTTGGAGTGATCAGTTTGATACCATGTGACTCAAAGCCTCAATCCTTTAATCATGGCCTTCGTCTTTCTGGTGTGGCCAGTTCTCATCCTGAGTTAACTCTTTAGCACAAACTATCTAGGGGCCTATGATGAGTCATCTGATTATCAGATGTGGTCTGAGGAACCCCTTCTGAATAACAAAGGCACTCCAATCACTGGAGATATTTTAAGGGTTTAGAGGTTACTTCCCAAGGCTGGCACAAAGGTCATACCTCTGTTTGGGTCAATTAACTACACAGATGTAGTATTTTTTACTACACAGATGTTTTAATTTAAAAACTTTTAGATTTTTAAACGTTTTTGGAATGATATTTTTATGACTTGCATAATATACAGATTAAACTTAATTTTTTACCCAAATGAGTAGCTAATTGTTTCAATACTGTTACAGGTAGATAGGCATGAGTGGGGCAGGAGAGGGCTCTTCCCACCACCCACTAGAAATGTTGGGTGATGGTTCGGCAATGATTGCATCGCATCTCTAAAAGTGATAAATCGGCAGCTGGCGCCAGGGAGAGGCCATTTTCTGATGATTCACACCTGTTAACATTAAAATGTTAATTGAATGCAGGCCCCAGAGAGAAGCAGCTTCTTGGGCATGCACATTAAGAGACAAAAATGGCGAGGTATGATCTTCCCGGATCACTCCGCCGGAAAAAGGAAGAAAGCCTCAGATGGGCATAAATACAAATCCTAAATGTACTGCATGTGCTCAATTCGCAAGGGTAAGGAGGCACCGCATGCAGAAAACCCACCCTGACGAAAGAATCATGGGAAAGAGGTGAGCCTATAAAGTCCCAGGATCAAGTTTAAAGGTGCTTCTTTTGTCTTTCTTTTCTTCCTGACCTTCAGGGGCTCACTTGGATCTCTTCCAAGGGTTCTTTACTTTCTTTGCTGTTCTGAAACCTTTTTAATAAACTTCCACTCCTGCTCTGAAACTTGCGTTAGTCTCTTTTTCTGTTTTATGTCCTTCAGTCAAGTTCTTTCTTCTGAGGAGGCAAGGGCTGAAGTTGCTACAGACCCATACGAATACGCCTCTGGTAACTCGGTGTAACTCAGATCTCTGCCGCCGCTAACAATACTACTTATTGAATACTATATCCTTTCCTATTATTATGAAGTGCCATCATAATGGTGTACTAAATTTTCATATGTACGTGGCTCTGTGTATGTATTTCTACTTTGGCTAATTCATCTTTCTCTACCAACCTTAATATCACACTGTTCTAATTCCTATAACTTTATAGTGTTTTTTTAATACTATGCTTTGATAACTAGTAGATCAAATTTGACTAAACTATTCTTTTTGCAAAATATTTTGGCTCTTATACATTTTCTTTTCTAGATAAACTTAATAATTTTGACAGACACACAAATACATTCTCAATGAGATTTTTATTGGAATTACATTGACTTTGTGAATTATTTAAGAGCAATTAGAATATTGAGTTTTCTCACTCAAGATGATGGTAATGTATTCTATTCTCAGTCCCTCTTAAAAATGTCCTTCAGCAAAATATTATTTCCTGTCTATATTTCTTGCTTGCTTTTAAAGATTATTTCTAGGCATACTGTTTCTTGGTATGCAATTGTCAATGAATTTTTTTTTTTTTTTTACTGTTTCTAACTGAGTATTACTTTTAGATAGGAAAGCAATTAATTTATGTTTCAATCTAGTGCATCATTAAAGTATATTTATTAGTCCTCATAGTTTTTCGGTTACTTATTTTGGATATTTTTAGATATACAATTATATCACCTCCACAAAAATACTATTGTCTTCTCATGAATAAATATTAGGATATAGAGGTATAGAAAATAATGTGGAATAGAAGTATTGTTAGCAGGCACCACTGTTCAGTTTATAGTTTTAACATAAATGTTTATAATATTTCACTTTTAAGTAAGATGTTTGTCATATATTTCTGTATTATATCCTTTGTCAATTTTAGTAAGTTGTTTCTATTTGTATCACACTAAAAATTTTAATCAGGAGTGACGGCTTAAAGTAATACTAAGCAAAAAGAGCAATTCTGAAGGCAACACATTACCTGACTTCAAACTATGCTACAAGGATATAGTTACCCAAACAGCATAGTACTGGTATAAAAATAGTCGTATTAGACCAATGGAACAGAATAGAGAATCCAGAAATAAAGCCAAATGTTTATAGTCAATTGATCTTTAGCAAAGCATACAAAAACATAAAGCGGGGAAAGGACACCCTACTCAACAAATGGTGGTGGGATAATTGGCAAGCCACAAAGTAGGAGAATGAAACTAGATCCTCATGTCTCACTTTATGGAAAAATCAACTCAAGATGGACCAAAGACTTAAATCTAAGACCTGAATCCATAAAAGGTCTAGAAGATAACATCGGAAAAACTCTTCTAGACATTGACTTAGGCAAAGAATTTATGAGCAAGAACCCAAAAGCAAATGCAACAAAAACAAAAATAAATAAATGGGATCTAATTAAACTAAAAAGCTTCTGCACAGCAAAAGAAATAATCAGCAGAGTAAAGAGACAATCCATAGAGTGGGAGAAAACATTTTCCAACTATACATCTGACTAAGGACTAATATCCAGAATCTACAAGGAACTCAAACAAATCAGCAAGAAAAATACAAACAATCCCAGCAAAAACTGAGTAAAGGATACAAACAGACAATTCTCAAAAGAAGATGTACAAATGGCTGGCAAACATATGAAAAAATGTTCAACATCGCTAATCATTAGGGAAATGCAAATTAAAACCACAATGAGATACCACCTTCCTCCTGCAAGAATGGCCATAATTTAAAAATTAAAAAAATAAAAAGATATTGGAGTGAATATGGTGAAAAGAGAACACTTTTACACTGTTGGTGGGAATGTAAATTAGTACAACCACTAGGGAAAACAGTATGGAGATTCTTTAAAGAATGAAAAGTAGTACTACCATTCGATTTTAGCAGTCTCACTACTGTGTATCTATCCAGAGAAAGAGAAGTCATTATATGAAAAAGACACATGCACATGCATGTTTGTAGCAGCACAATTCACAATTGCAAAAATATGGAACCAACCAAAATGCCCATCGACCAATGAGTGGATAAAAAAATGTGGTATATCTCTCTATATATACTATGAAATACTACTCATCCATAAAAAGGAATGAAATAATGGCATTTGCAGCAACCTGGATGGAGTTGGAGGCCATTATTCTATGTGAAATAACTTAGGAATGAAAAACCAGATATTGTATGTTCTCACTTGTAAGTGGGAGCTAAAATATGAGTATGCAATGACATAAGAATAACATAATGGACTTTGGAAACTCAGGGGAAGGGTGGGAGGAGGGTCAGGGATAAAAGACTACACATTGGATATGTTGTACACTGCTTGGGTAACAGGTGCACCAAAATCTCAGAAATCACCGCTAAATAATTGATCCATGCAACCAAAAACCACCTGTTCCCCCCAAATTGACATTTTTCTAAAAAAGGAGTGAGGGCTTAATTTACATAAGCCTTCTAAACTCCAAAAACACTCTCTTATGTTATTTCATTTGTAATTTTTTTTGGATGTGAGTGTAGATATACTGAGAGGGTCAAAGACAAAGTCCAGGATCTTTCCAACATTAAGAGAGTGGAAGGAAGATGGGGATAACCAATCAGATAGACTGAAGAACTAGGGTGGACAGAATAGGAAAACTAAGAAACCAATGGCTTCTAGGCCCAATGAAGAAAGATTACCAAGAAGAAAAAAGGAATCCATTGCTTCAAATGCTGCTGATGGGTCAGGTAAGAAGAGGACTAGAAGAGCATTGACCACTGGCTTTGGGAGTAAAGGGGTCACTGGAGCCCTCTACGAGAGTCCAGCTTCACACTTTGCCCTGCACAAGTGCTCTGCTCCTTACCTGTGTATTAAATTACGTTTAGCTAAGAGTTAGTAAAGGTATTAGTCTTCTCAGACTACCATAACAAAATACCCTACTCTGGGTGTCTTAAATCTTGAGTTCCTTGAGAGAAACTTTTTCCCTTACACTTTCTGGAGCTGGAAATCGAACATCAGAGCTCTGGTTGATTCAGTTTCTGGTGAGGACTCTCTTCCTGGATTGCAGATAGCCACCTTCTCTCTATGTCCTCGCATGGCCTTTCCTCCATGCATGCCCTTGGGGGTTAGGAGATAATTCAAGGAAGAGAGCATGAGTGGAGAGAGAGCCCTTTGATGGCTCTTCTTGTAAGGACACTAATTGTATCACATCAGGACCCCATCCTTATGACCTCATTTAACCTTAATCACTTCCTAAGAGTCCCCGTCTCCAAATACAGCCACACCAGAAGTTAGGACTTTAACTTATGTATTTTGAGGAACATAAACATTCAGTCCACAGCAGTAAACTATAGTTCATGGGCCAAATCTGGCTCACTATCTGCTTTTGTAAATAAAGTCTTGTTGGCAAACAGCCATGCTAACTAGTTTACATATCATCTCGGCTACTTTTGTACTACAATGGTGAAGTTGAGCAATTGCAACAAAGACCGTGTGACCCACAAAACCTAAACTATTTATTTTCTGGCCCTTTACAGAAAAAGTATGCCAGCTCCTACACTTAGCTTCGCACATATCTTAGTTTCTCTGAGACAAAATTGATCATTCTTCTGAACTCCTGTGTTGGTTTTTCCTTCCTTCCCTCCCTCCCTCCCTCCCTCCCTCCTTCCTTCCTTCCTTCCTTCCTTCCTTCCTTCCTTCCTTCCTTCCTTCCTTCCTTTTTTTGAGATAGCGTCTCACTCTGTTGCCCAGGCTGGTATAGTGGCATGATCATGACTCACTGCAGCTTCAAACTCCTGGGCTTAATGATCCTCCTGCCTCAGCCTTTGGAGGAACTGGCATTGCAGTTGCATGCCACCATGTCTGACTAAGCTTTTTAAAATTTTTAGTTGTTTTGTAGAGATGGGGGTCTCACTGTATTACCCAGGCTAGTCTTGAACTCCTAGCCTAAAGCAGTGCTCCTGTCTTGGCCTCCGTAAGTGTTGGGATTACAGGCATGAGCTGCTGTGCCCAGCCAGTATTTATTTTCTGATACAGTCATCTGACTGTTAATTTATTATCATGTGTTGTTATTTTTAGGTGTGGTTATCTTGCCCTCCAATTACATTAACATTTCTTCAAAGGCAGAAACTCTGCTATTTTCCTTTGTTTCTCCCACAGTCTTATGCAGATAAAAAGGATGTAAAATAAATATTCATTAATTTATGTTACATATGTGCAGATTTCACTGCTTACTCTGCCCACAACTTCCAAAAAGCTTGCATCACTCACAGCCTCGAAAAGGGGCAGGGCTAAATGCCATGGGATTACAGCCCTGGCCACCAACAATTCAGATTGTTTTTGAGAGTTTGAACTAAGACACGGAGTGGATGCTGCTGGCATCCTGTCAGAGAATTGCCTCAGACAAATAAGAGCCACTTCTTCTTGGGGTTAATATGATAAGGTCTCCACGCTGTTCCTCTGCCCTTCTCCTAGAGCACTCTTCCAATAAATCCCTTAAATAAAATTTCCCTATGTCAGGCTCTGCTTCTAGGGAACCCGATGTAAGAGCTAAGTCAAGGGCCTTCAACTCAGACCAAGACTTCAGGTAGGTTCCTGTCTCAGGTAATTTCCAAGTCAGAGTCAAATCTCCAGAAAGTGTTATGTCTGTAAAAATGGACTGCTGCAGTGTTCGAGAGGTGGGGATGCTCCCTAGTGCTCCTCTCATTGATGGAAGATGGAGAAGAGAAATCCTCCAGTGGGCAGTCTTCCTCCTACATCAAATTTAAGGCAGTTCGCTAGCTTGCGAAGAAAATGTCAATAGGCTGATGTGGTTGGGGTTTGCTGAACCTGTCCTATAATTTACCATAATGTGATCATCTCACCTCCAGTGCCAGTCATGGGTCCTGATGCAACAAAGTATGTGTCTGTGTCTGGGGTGGGGAAGGATGGTAAGGCAGAGCTTCTATTTTCTGGTGTATGTGCTTTAAACTGGTGCCATCTTGCAGACCTTTTTCTTTTTCTCCTCTATCTTTTTGGTAGGCGTTCTGTTTTTCCTCTGTTAATATATGTTTGGAGGTGCTGATTAAATCTACGATTGCATCCATAATGTGAAAAACTGAGGTAGAGCTACAAGAGGAGAAGACTTTAGTTGGAGAAAAATACCTTCGTGGCATCACCTCAGGACAGAATAGCTGTCTGTGATCTTGGATTGTTGGGTAGAGGTAAAAGTAATTATGATTTTAATGTGGATGCTCTAAATATGTCAGGTATGTACGCACACATGCCTTTAGAATTGCAAATGCCATGGCAGGGGGATGTACCAGAAAAATTTGATTGACTATACTGCTTTGGCTCCTCCTAGAGAACCTGCTGGACTCACTGCTGCTGGTTGGAGCAGCTCAGTAGGAGACACATCTCTCTCCTCGACCATTCCCCGTGTGGCTACCTAAACCATTTCCCTTGTGGCTACCAGGCACGGACTCTCAGCTGAGACCAGCTGATGCCATGGATGACCGATGCCAAGTCAGCATCCCTGTTGAGAACTGCAGTGAAGGAAAGGAGAGAGCATTGTTGATGGTTGGTTCTGAACCCTTGAGCTTTAAGTTCATGCAGACCGAGGGACTGAGGGAACAAATAATGGGTCATCTACAGGAAAGGAAACCTGAAGGAGAAAGAAAAATGACAATGTTAAGAAATGATGAAGAGATAGTAATGGTGCTAAAGATGGTGAAGAGAGTGCAGAGATAACATTGGAGAAAGAGATGATGACAAAGACTAGACAGAAGAAAAGACTTTCCAAAGAGACTGAGAGCGCTTTGTGCCTCACATTTCAATTCCCATCTCGTACCCCTAGGAGACACATATTTGACTTTGGAGCCCATCTAAAATAACAAATACCGCCTCTGCTCTCTACAGGCTTATAATATTAAAGAAACAGCACTCAGATGAGCCATCATATACAGAAGATTGAGACATTAAATGCAGAAGGGTAAGTATACACAAAGCATAATACATTGGAAATAATAGTCCATTTTACTTGTTGCCCTTAGAAAGCGTGAGATTGTCTCACATTCTCTGAACAGACCCCTCTTGCTTTCTTGATCTGGCATGAGAGAATTTATTTTCCATGTAACAAGAAGAGCCTTGACTACAGTACATCAGTTAATGAGAGACATTTTCCAAAGCTTGGCAGAACAGAGTCATCAGGTTTCTAGATCCTTGGGGAGTAAGATCAGAATCTACAGCGACCCTGTGAATTGGGAGGAGAGATGGAAGCATGGACAGTGAAAGGTGGTGTGATTATGCAGGGGAAATAAAAACAACCTTTGAAAAACAACAGGAAGGCGATGGGCTACATGAAATATGTCATGTGGTAGTGCATGTAGTTGTAATGAGCAGTAATGGCAGAATAGACACTGCATCTGGGCCAGCCATGTAGCCAGTTGGTTTAAAAAGCAAAATTAGTTCAGTGATAAGCACAGGCAGGGCATATTTGATACTGGAGAAAACGTTCCTTTTATACTCAGCATTGCCAACTTCAGACCAGTAAAATGCAGTATTTGTTATTGCATATTTGCCTGTGCAACTCTTCTAAAAAATATGATATCTGTTCTCCAGCATCTTACAGGCTAAAAGGGACAACACTCAGATTAACTTCTACATGAAGTCTTGAAGATTCAATGCAGAACTTACAAGTAAAGCATTGTAATACTTTAGGAACAAATGTTCTGTTAATTTAAAAAAGCACTTTCAATATGCCCTATGTTTTTAATAGCAATCAATGTTCTTAATCAGAACCAATATATCCTATGTTGTTAAGACTTTGGAGGCAGAGCTGAGTTCAGAGGCTGCCTGTGCTGTCCACCTGCTGGGGCCCATGGACAAGCTGCTTAGCCACTTGGAGTCATAGTTTTCAATTTGAATAATAGCGATGATAACCATCCTGCAGGGTTGCCATCTTTGTACTAGACATAGGAAATTTAGTTTGCTACAGTATTGCCACTTGATATGGTTTGGTTCTGTGTGCCCATCCAAATCTTACCTTGAATTGTAATAATCCTCACAAGTCGAGGGACGGACCTGGTGGGAGGTAATTGAATCATGGGAATGGTTTTTTCCCATGCTGTTCTCATGATAGTAAATCTCATGAGATCTGATGGCTTTATAAAGGGGAGTTCCCCTGCACATGCCCTCTTGTGTGCCGCCATGTAAGACATCCCTTTGCTGTTCCTTTATCTTCTGCCATGATTGTGAGGCCTCCCCAGCCATGTGGAGCTGAGTCCATTAAGCCTCTTTCCTTTATAAATTACCCAGTCTCGGGCATGTCTTTATCAGCAGTGTGAGAACAGACTCATACACGACTCCTATTATGTTATCTTCCTCCCCTCACATTTGGGAGCCTCTGTGTGCATTAGGGCTTGTGATCACCTGGGTACAGGTTGTTACTTCCAAGAAAACCCAGCGTTTCTTTGTAGTTGAAAAATACATGAGGAAATGTTAAAGGAACCAGGGAAAAATATGTAGTACCCTGGAAAAACCCGATTAATTCACTGTGTGTCCTTAGCCAAGTCACCCAAACTCTTTGGGCTTCAGTTCCTTCATATTTTAAGTTGTGGAGGGTGGGATGAAAATGAGAGGGTAATTCCTTGAGATGATTTCTAATATCACTTCCAGCTGTAAAATGTGAGGTTTCTCTAAGATCAGGAGCAAATCTAATTTTTCTTTGACACAAAGGGCTCTTACACGAAACATAATGATCAACTTTAGTATGTCTTCCCTGAGGACAGAAAAGAAGAAATAGGGTGGACAGAGACTCCCTAGATTTTGGCTGAAGATAAGGAAGACTTTCCAGACTGTGAGAATTATTTATTGGTGTGAATCAACAAGGGAGCATGGGATATTCGAGTAGGATAGATTTCTCTCTCTTTGGACAAAGTAGGATCCTGAACTGAAGCCTAAGTTTGCAGTGAAGGGAGGGTGAGTGCAGTGGGGGGCTGTGGGGTGATGAGAGGGATGAAGAGGTTAATGGCCTTTCTCTACTAGTCCCACATCTTAGATGTGACTTGCCAACTTGCAGTCCGGGGTTTCATGCAGTTTATGCTCCTCAGAGGGTCCAACAAGCTTGGTGACTATCCGTGAGTCACCAACAGCTACCAGTGTGATTTGCATTTTGACCCAACAGGACTGTATGGAAGGTGGTAATTAGCACAGAGACACCGCAGGTCTAAGCGTCACCATTTTTACTTTTGTGTTTGAAAAGATAGTAAAATTCTAGAGAAAAACAACAAAACAAAAGAACGATTCTTCCTCCCCTAAGCAGCCCCAAGTTTCCAAATTAAGCAAGCAGTGAATCTAGTAGGGTGACGCCACCAGAAGAAAACTCTGTGGGCTGTGGGGACCCAGTGAAGCTATGGCTGTGATCCTCAGCCTTGCAGGCTGTGCTGCTGGCCCTTTGTGAAAAGACCCTGGCCGGGCGCGGGGACTCACACCTGTAATCCCAGCACTTTGGGAGGCAGAGGTGGGCGGATCACGAGGTCAGGAGAGAGAGACCATTCTGGCCAACATGGTGAAACCCCGTCTCTGCTTAAAATGCAAAAATTAGCTGGGCGTGGTGGCAGGCGCCTGTAATCCCAGCTACTTGGGAGGCTGAGGCAGGAGAATCGCTTGAACCCGGGAGGCGGAGGTTGCAGTGAGCCAAGATCACACCGTTGCACTCCAGCCTGGGCGACAAGAGTGAAACTCTGTCTCAAAAATAATAAAAAAAAAAAATTAAAAAAGGAAAAGACCTTTACTCTCTCATTGGGACGGCAGTTTTGTCATTTACATTTCCACATACATCCATTTTGCAAATGATGTTGCTCTTTTAATCTTTTTCTCTCAGCATTCCTCCTGTCTCCATGTTCAGTTTCTCTTAAATTCAGTCTCATTGTCTCAGCTTCAGCTTTTGTTGCTGTTATTGTTTGTTGTATTTTTTTTTTCCATGATGGGACTTTAATAGAAAATACTTCATTACATCTCAGGACATTCTTATATTCACCTACTATGGTTTTACTATTTTATCTGCATTTGTTCTCAGTCAGTCTTACTACAACTTGGAACTGCTGAGGCCCCACTAGGGGGCTGCAAGTGCCGTAGTCAGAGCTGGCTGTTGCTGCTCTCACAGCAGAATTCTATCAAGTTAAGACAGACACACTCTTTAGAAAGGACAGAGCACAGCTGTGGCAGGATTGAACCACAGATCCCATTGTTTTGTCCAGATGCTGCAGCTGATTTTATCTTCAGAAAAAGAGGGCATTCAAAACAAAAACAAAAACCAGGTTTGCTATTTTAAACGACATTGGATCCTTGGGAGCATTGTTTTCTTTTGGAAGCCGAGAGGAAATGTCAGGAAGAGACAGAATGTATAGGTGGTGTGAGATGCTTGCAGAGAGTTGTTCACGGCTTTTCGGATTGGCTTGGATGACTCTTTCCTGCCTCAATCCTCTCTCCTATTTCAATTCACCTGATCCACTACTGACACATGGATCTTTCAAAAAACTCTGCAGTGATCATGTTATTCCCTATTTCAGGAATCATGAATGATTCCACATTATCTAGACCCAAACTCCCTATCTTTCGGAGTAATAAGGATGCCTTTTAAAGTTAAAAAAAGAGAAGCACCTTATTTCTGCATTAGAATGGATTCACTACACTTTTAAGTGCAGTTGTATGGAAGTATTCATAACAGCATCTATGTACTTTAAATAAATAGTCCAGCTGAGAATAAGTGTTTATTTTGTCAGCTTATAATGCTTAGCGCACTTCTGAATTCCTGGACCCCTTGTACTAATCCCCTGGTCCCAGGGTTCTGTGAAGCTTGGATGAGAAGTAGTACCCTGGAGGACTAGACTCTAAGCATTGCCAGGATTGTTCCTTGGTGAGCATCCTCTGATTCCATTGACTTTCCCCAGGTAGATGTTTTCTAGGTGTGTCCTCTCTCCTGTCTTTCTGGAGCCTTCTGGACTATTCTCTGGCCTTCTTCCTCCCTCTTTTCTGTGTTTTCAATTTTTCCCTCTTTATTGACACGTTCCTCGCAGACCCAGATATACTAAAATATCAACTCATTTAGAATATCCTTGTAATCCTAAATATCCTCCCACTTTCTAGTTAGCAGGTGCTCTATTTTCTTCCCCTCACAACCACACTCCTCTACTGGACGGTAAAACTCAGTTGTTGAATCCCATCTACGCCCAAGTCTCCCAGCCCCTGCCTCGTGTTAGGCACTGATCATTTTATACTACTATACTTTATATACCTTGTCTCTAGTTATATTGACACAACGTTTCAATTGCTGGTTAAGTGATCTTTATACTAGATGTAACAGATAAGAACTGTGTTAACAACATATGCTGGCAATAAAGTGTTAAGCAAACAAAAAGCTTTAATGGTGATAAATTTTGTAGGAGTAAATAAAAAGAGCTCACTTGATTTGTGGCTGTCCTCTGTTGGGTCTCTAGGGGCAGCCTTTCCTGCATGGGGCTGCTACAGCTTATTTTGATCTATGGTCTTTCTAAGCATTTCGATTTTGGCATTCCAAAGATGACCATCTTGGGAAGACTAAAATTGACCACTATCTACTAACTAGTTAAAAAACAATCTTCTGAATGATTAAGCAATATTTCTTATAATGCCATTTCATTTTGGTAAGAGGAAAAAAGTGATTACATTTATTGTCCTTTATTATTTATTTATTTATTTTTTCTATTTATGTTTTATTTATTTTACTTATTTTTTATTATACTTTTAAATTTTTTAATATTTTATTATACTTTAAATTCTAGGGTCCATGTGTATAATGTGCAGGTTTGTTACATATGTATACATGTGCCATGTTGGTGTGCTGCACCCATTAACTTGTCATTTACATTAGGTATATCTCCTAATGCTATCCCTCCCCTCTCCCCCCACCCACAACAGGCCCCAGTGTGTGATGTTC
>NW_012101421.1:1773200-1781348 GCF_000951045.1 Mandrillus leucophaeus
GATGGGCTTCCCTTTGTGGGTAACCCGACCTTTCTCTCTGGCTGCCCTTAAGATTTTTTCCTTCATTTCAACTTTGGTGAATCTGACAATTATGGGTCCTGGAGTTGCTCTTCTTGAGGAATATCTTTATGGCATTCTCTGTATTTCCTGAATTTGAATGTTGGCCTGCCTTGCTAGGTTGGGGAAGTTCTCCTGGATAATATGCAGAGTGTTTTCCAACTTGGTTCCATTCTCCCTGTCACTTTCAGATACAGCAATGAGATGTAGATTTGGTCTTTTCACATAGTCCCATATTTCTTGGAGGGTTTGTTCGTTTCTTTTCACTCTTTTTTTCTCTAAACTTTTCTTGCTTCATTTCATTCATTTGATCTTCAATCACTGATACCCTTTCTTCCAGTTGATCGAATCGGTTACTGAAACTTGTGCATTTGTCACATAATTCTCGTGCCATGGTTTTCAGCTCTATCAGGTCATTTAAGGACTTCTCTACATTGGTTATTCTAGCTAGCCATTCATCAAATCTTTTTTTCAAGGTTTTTAGCTTCTTTGCAATGAGTCTGAACTTCCTCCTTTAGCTCAGAGAAGTTTGATTGTCTGAAGACTTCCTCTATCAACTCGTCAAAGTCACTCTCCATCCAGCTTTGTTCCATTGCTGGAGAGGAGCTGTGTTCCATTGCTGGAGAGGAACTGTGTTCCTTTGGAGGGGGAGAGGTGCTTTGATTTTTAGAATTTTCAACTTTTCTGCTCTGTTTCTTCCCCATCTTTGTGATTTTATCTACCTTTAGTCTTTGATGATGGTGACGTACAGATGGGGTTTTGGTGTGGATGTCCTTTCTGTTTGTTAGCTTTCCTTCTAACAGTCAGGACCGTCAGCTGCAGGTCTGTTGGAGTTTGTTGGAGGTCCACTCCAGACCCTCTTTGCCTGGGTATCAGCAGCGGAGGCTGCAGAAGAGTGAATATTGCTGAACAGCAAATGTTGCTGCCTGGTTGTTCCTCTGGAAGCTTCGTCTCAGTGGGGTACATGGCCGTGTGAGGTGTCAGTCTGCTCTTATGAGGGGGTGCCTCCTGGTTAGGCTACTTGGGGGTCAGGGACCTACTTAAGGAGGCAGTCTGTCCATTCTCAGATCTCAAACTCCGTGCTGGGAGAACCACTACTCTCTTCAAGGCTGTCAGGCAGGGATATTTAAATCTGCAGAAGTTTCTGCTGCCTTTTGTTTGGCTATGCCGTGTCCCCAGAGGTGGAGTCTACAGAGGCAGGCAGGTCTCCTTGAGCTGTGGTAGGCTCCACCCAGTTCAAGCTTCCCAGCTGCTTTGTTTACCCACTCAAGCCTCAGCAATGGCGGGCACCTCTACCCTAGCCTCGCTGCCACCTTGCAGTTAGATCTCAGACTTGCTGTGCTAGCAATGAGGGAGGCCCCGTGGGCATGGGACCCTCCAAGCCAGGCATGGGATGTAATCTCCTGGTGTGCCATTTGCTAAGACCCTTGGAAAAGTGCAGTATTAGGGTGGGAGTGACTTGATTTTCCAGGTGCTGTGTGTCACGGTTTCCCTTGGCTAGGAAAGGGAATTCCCTTCCCCCTTATGCTTCCCAGGTGAGGCAGTACCTCACCCTGCTTCAGCTCTCTCTTGGTGAACTGTACCCACTGGACTGCACCCACTGTCCAACACGCCCCAGTGAGATGAACCCGGTACCTCAGTTGGAAATGCAGAAATCACCCGTCTTCTGTGTCGCTCACGCTGGGAGCTGTAGCCTGGAGCTGTTCCTTTTTGGCCATCTTGGAACCGCCCCCTGTTGTCCTTTAAAATATAAATTCAACATTGTCATTATTCCTAGAACATAGCTAGCACTCACTATATGTTTATAAATTGTGCAATGGTGATTGATTGACAGTGATTCTCTCAATTCCTACTTGTTTATTCATGCATTGATTTGATTATTCAAGGAGTATTGAGTGCTCACTGTGTGACAGATGTTGAATCAAACATTAAGGGGATAATAGTAAACATGCTAAACATAGTTATGGTCCTCAGAGGCCAACATTCTGGTGGTTGAGACAGATGACCGATAGGCAATTATCATGCAGTGAGGTGAGTTCTATGACGGTGGAAGGGCAGAGGCTCTGGGAATACTTGGAAAAGTCTCTTAACTTGGATGGGGGTGATTGGGAGATCAAGAAAGTCTTCCTGGAAGAAGTAGTGTTTATGCTGAAACGTGGATAAGGAATAGAAAATAGCCATTTGGATTTAATTAGGAATGATGGTCACCAAAGTGTTACTATGACTTTGAGTCATAGGGCACCTATTGAAAGCTTTCAAGATGAAGCCAGCCATAGGAAGAGAAGATTGTGCAGGAAACGTTCAACATCATATGTGATGATGAACATTGGTTTCAATATTGGTACTTTGGAAACATAAATAAA
This sequence comes from Mandrillus leucophaeus, assembly GCF_000951045.1. Taxonomy (NCBI): domain Eukaryota; kingdom Metazoa; phylum Chordata; class Mammalia; order Primates; family Cercopithecidae; genus Mandrillus; species Mandrillus leucophaeus. Next base: position 1,775,621 of record NW_012101421.1, read on the forward strand.
TTTATGAACTATTTTTTAGAAGATTAACTGCTGAGAATATGAGTAAAAAAAATGCACCTTTTAACAAACATCCCTGAATGAGGTTGTCTTCTGTCTCTTATATGCATGTAATTTGTCAATTAAAAGTTTCATTGATCTAATTTAAACAGGTCAGAATTATTCACTGAATGAGCAAATACTGTCTTGTCCATCTCCTTAACATTTCTCAGATCTGTAAGTCTTATCTCTCTCCATTTGATCCTTTAAAGTTTTCCTTTAGAACCTCTAGTGTCTAACAGCATCTCCTCAACATTTCTCAGATATGTAAGTCTTGCCTCTCTCCATTTCATCCTTTAAAGTTTTCCCTTAGAAACCCCAGTGTCTACCAGGAGACACTCTCAAGTGGTCACAGGAGGAAGGGGCATAAAGTATCATCATGACATGGTTCCACCAGTTTTTCATCTCCCCACTCCACATGCCCTCCAGCATACTTGCAGCCTACCAAAAATTCCATGTTCTTTCCTTTTATCTTTCTTTCATGTTTTTGTAGAGATGGGGGTCTTGGTATATTCCCCAGGGTGGTCTTGAACTCCTAGGCTCAAGAGATGCTCCTTGCTCAGCCTCCCAAGTAGCTGGGACTACAGGTACATACCACTATGTCCGGCTTTTGTGCTCTTTGTTGTCTCAGGGCATTGCACCCATTTCCTCTAACTATAATGACCCTTTCCATGTCACACCATCCCTTTTCCCTTGTGGGAACTGCCCACTCCTCATTTTTACTTCATGTGGTTCTGATGGAAATAACCACACCCCTAGCTCCAAAGGTGGGTATGTGACCAAAATCTGGCAAAGTAGTTCATCCCCCTACTGGTTCAGGAATGGACTTGTCACCCAAGTTAGGTCAATCAGAGTCACAGGGAGACTGATTGGAGCCTATGGGCAGAGGAGTTCTATTCATGCCAAGTCTACTTAAAGGGGAGAACATGAGCCTGGAAGTTTCTGGTCCCACCTTGGGGAGACTGTGCCTGAGAAGGAAGCACACATTGAATAAAGAAAGCAGGAGCGGGAGATACTGACCTTGTTAAGCGAACTGAACTCTGATTTCTCAGCTATATGAGGCAATGAATTCTCGTTTTGCTTAAGTGAATTTGATTTGAATTTCTTTTCCATATAATAAGAGTTCTAACTTATACATCATGTCTTCTGATTTCAAGTCCTATGATAAAAATTTCTAACATTTTTATTGGTGTGAAAAATGTTCATTTTTGCAAGGAGAAGACACAATGCAACAGCATATGTTTAACCCTGTGGATTCAAATGTAACTTTGGAAGAACAAAGTAGCTTCAGTTTTTTTCAACCGAACCTGGCAAGTGAAATTTACTTCTACTCAAGTCATTCCTACATAGCTTTATTTTTTAGTTTTTTTTATTTTTTCTTTATTTATTTTTTTAAGACAAGGTCTCTCTCTGTTACCCAGGCTGCAGTTCAGTGGTCTGATCACAGCTCGCTGCAGCCTCAACCTCCTGGGCCCAAGCAATCCTTCTACCCCAGTCTCCTGAGGAGCTGAGACCACAGGTGTGTGCCACTACGTTCTTACCCTGTCTTCTGTGGTAGAAATTATGTCATTGGTTTCTTCTGTTTATCTACCTCACACTAGACTGTAAGCCTCCTGAGGACGGGGGCTACCTATTTCCCTTTAAAAAAGTCTTTAGAAGCAGTTAAAACAATATCGATAGTGCCTAACACATATTGAGTGTTTACCATGTGTGCCAGGCACAGATGCATATGTTTTACTTGTTTAATACTCACAATAAACCTAGGATGTGGGTACCATTCTACAGATGGAGAAATGATGTTTATAGCTCGTCAGTGGTGGAGCTGAGATTCAATCTTACACAGTCAGTTTCTTAACCAGTGCCCTCCACTGGTTTCCCTGATTTACAGTTATGCTTCGTAATTACTTGTTAAATGAAAGAATAAATATCTCTGACACTGGGATATGATACCCATTTTACCTTTGGAGAAACTGAGTCAATAATGAGCAGAACTAGAGCCTGTGTCTCTCAACTCTTACTGAGGCACCCTTGCCATGATAAAATGCTGATTTATGAATTAAAAATACAGGCAACTGTTTTTAATTTGAAGTTCCAGGTAAGATTTGGGGCTTATCAGTATAACTTATGTTTTCCCAAAAGACTATCTTCTACATTAAAATATTTTAAAGGACTGCTTCTTTAATGCATAAAAAATAAAAATAATGAGAAAACCACCTAAAATGCAAAAAACTTCTAAGCATTTCCCCAGAGAATGCAGAAAAGAATTAATGAGGGTGAAGGATAATCACTCCTACATAAATATAGCAGGTGGAATTACTTATGTTGCTATATATCATGTTAATAACTTGAAAACAAGCTAAACTGAATATAAACTATTTCTTTTATTTGTAATTTAGAAAGCCTAGAATAAGGGGCTCTAAGACTAAGATAGGCCATGTTCTCCATGAAAGATTCCTGGAAACTGAAAAATAAGGTCTTTTAACATTTTGTGATATAACTGTTTTTCTTGGCTTAAGCGTAGGTTTTAAAAAATGGTGCTCATTGTTTTGCTTGTAGTTCTTTTATGCATGGACAACCCTGCTGATGATGCATTCAGTTTAGGAGAATTTTCCAATTGAAAAAGTGCTCTGGAGAAGTTTAAGCGCCATGAATCACCCAAACCTCATCTAAGTCTCGTGAAGGCAAAGGCTGTGAAAGGCAGTCACAGAGAGAAGACATATTGTAGTTGTGCTGCCTGATTCAACTAAATAGAAAAATATTTTGTAAAGACACGAGAGTTTCAGGAATCTGGCAGAGTGGTAAGGATAAATGTCACTTTCTGTCAGAAAGGCAAAAATGAGTGACCTGCTACTCACTTCCCTCCTCCTCTTTTTCCCCCTCACTGAGGGGCAGACCTAGAATCCCAGTCTCCTTCTTATGTAAAATACAAACCCGAAGTCTGTTGGTGACAGTTAGGAAAGCATAGAAATGCAATGGGTCATCCCCCCCGCCCTTCCCAATTATTTCCTAATGGCTTTTAGACATTCAAAACGGTTTTGATCAGGTGAATAAGTCAATACATTTTTCCATTGTTAAGGAAGTAGATTGCTCATAATAATAATAGCTATAACAGCAGCCGCAGCAGCAAATATTTTCTGTTCAAAAGGACTGGCTCTCTCCATCCCCACCTGCCCAGGTGAGACCAGGAGTGTCCTTTAAACTAGCATTTAATTCTGAATAGAATAGATATTTTTAGTATTTCTCAATTATTAAAACATGGCAAATGTATCTGATTCCTAAACCTCTTTTCCCAGCCTTACTAGCCCTTAATATTTCCGTAAGAAACATTATCTTTCGGGTCTTTGAAGTCTTTCCCTTCTCATCTCTCTGAGTCCTTGCTCCATTGGCTGGGACTTTTCAGCCCAGGAAGATAAATGGCGTGGGTGTTAGGATGGCCTTCTGGAGTCTGGAAGCCCCAGGTCAGCAGCGGGGAGTATCTAGAGAGGCGCTTTATTTGTCTGTCCAGCTTTCTCTGCATCCACTGTGTTTCCAGTTTCAGGAAGGAGAATGTGGACTATGTGGACTGTTACATATGTGACCTGAAGATAAATTTAGAGTAACTTTAGGGTTTCTACCCCTTCCTCACTCTTTCCCTATCCCCTGGTAAGCGACCCTAAGGGATGCTTTTCTAAAGTACCCAGCGCATTCCCCAGAGTTTGCAAGGTACTTCTCTGCAGGGATGTCTGTGTGTGTGTGTGTGTGTGTGTGTGTGTGTGTGTGTGTGTGTGTGTGTAGGGCTACTCCATGCACCACATCACTAGGTAGGCTGATTCTGAGCTTTTGAAATCATTGTATCCAGCAGAGCCTTATCTCCTTAGAGCCACCTCATTTTGGGGCTGAGCAGCTGATGGACCAGCAAGAAAGTAGAGGCTGTCATACTTTGCCATCTTTAATTTGACAAACGCTAGCTCATCTCTTTGTTTTGTTTTTTCATAGGGACATTTTTGGCCTTTAGTAGCTTATTTGTTTATCATAGTCTGTTAATTCATAGCCAATAATTTGCTTGTTCCCCAAAAGATAAATAAATGACATTACTTTAAAGGTTAACAGCTGCAAGTTTGACTGGATATAGGTAATCATTGGTCAGGTAAATGCAGCTTCGAGTCTACTTAGATAGTACCTAGGCTACCTAGGCCTACCTAGGTACACCATTAGAACAACTCTGTAGAATACAGAGATATATAAATATCAGCCAATCACCCCCTGGTTGAGTAGTGGTTGTAGGCTGTGATTATAGGCAATACAAATGATGTTGAAACTGCTTCTCCAAAAGGTCTCTGCTGATTCCCTTAACCTCTCCATTCTCTAGAATGTATATTCAGCACTAAATGGGGGTATGGCTGTACTCCATATTAGATGTGCAGATATATTCCAAACTGAAAGCTAAATTTTCCTTTGCCAACGAGCAAATCACTACCATCTCCAGATTGCACTACCAGCATGCCCCAACCGTGACATGATTTCAGTGGTAATGGTTTAACTACACAGTCCTCATTTACTCAGCTTTACATATGTCTATTTTGCCTTCCCAGACCAACAAAACTTCTACTTTTCTGTTCCCATTGTCTAGAGTTGGGCATACAACCTGCTCTTGATAAATGATTCTGTAACAATGGTACGTTTCTAAGTTGCTGTATGTGCAGCCAAGACACGTATCTTTTCTTTTGAGGGCTTGGTCCTTAGTAATAATCTAGCTTGATGGATTATGAAATTGAGGGTCAATTATGATGCACTTATAAAGGGAAGGAGCAAAAAGAGGCAGGAGAGCCACAGCTTGCTTGGAAAACCGTGGTAGAATAGCAACTAACTCCAGCTGTGCCATTGACAAGCTGTAACACCCGATCAATCTGCTTCCTCTGTAAGTCCTGCAGTTCCTCGTTTAGGAACAAGGATAACACCCTGCCTTATCTCACAGTGTGGTTATAAGCACAGGGCAAGTGAAATAATGCCTATGACAACACTTCATAAAATGTGAAGTACACCATGAGTGAAGTGGTTGTTATGATGATTATGATTGAAATACTCTTAGTGTAATTATTCTCAGACTCTCAACATGTACTGAGAGACACCCAGTGTATTTCTAACAAGAACTTAGAAAAATTCAAAGGTTATCTGTGTCCACAGCTTTCCCCATTCCTCCTCACTAATCTCTACTATTGTCCTCATCTATTCCATCTCTAAAGAAGTGAAACCCATATAAAGCTGTTTGTTTTCTTGAATAACAAGTGAACTATGTGCCAGCATAAAGAGGTATAGTCAATTTCCATTATTCAAGGTAGTTATGTTTTATAAACTCACTGTCAACACTGATTTGGTAAATAATGAACCATTCCTCTTAGGAGAAATTCAGGGTTAGGTTCCCGAGAGCCTCTGGTCATAACTCCTTTGTCAACCAATCAACATGTAACTTTGTTTTATGTGTGTTTTTGTTAGACACGTTTTAAAATATATATTGTTGGTTCATTAATGCTAAATTCATAGCCAACAGCACTACAATCCATTCCTAAATAAAGCTTATTTAAACACACATATTTTCTTTGTAAAGAACATCACAGCTCTCTTGTGCTTAGGAATACTAGACAATACTTCAGCAGCATGCTTGGGGGCCATTTTAAATAGCAAAATCACTGAAAAAAAGCACAACAATGCAAAA
>NW_012101421.1:1781398-1781661 GCF_000951045.1 Mandrillus leucophaeus
TGAGCATGGAATGTTCTTCCATTTGTTTGTGTCCTCTTTTATTTCATTGAGCAGTGGTTTGTAGTTCTCCTTGAAGAGGTCCTTCACATCCTTTGAAAGTTGGATTCCTAGGTATTTTATTCTATTTGAAGCAATTGCAAATGAGAGTTCACTCATAATTTGGCTCTCTGTTTATCTGTTATTGGTATATACGAATGCTTGTGAGTTTTGCACATTAATTTTGTATCCTGAGACTTTGCTGAAGTTGCTCATCAGCTTAAGGA
>NW_012101421.1:1784228-1785480 GCF_000951045.1 Mandrillus leucophaeus
GAATACTAGACAATACTTCAGCAGCATGCTTGGGGGCCATTTTAAATAGCAAAATCACTGAAAAAAAGCACAACAATGCAAAAAAAAAAAAAAAAAAAAAAAGGGCACTAAATAGACCATGAAAAGGATGCTTGTATATGTAAGCAGAAACAGGAAGGCAGAATGTTGCCTTGTTTGACTTCAGTTGGGATTGTGCATGTTTGGGACTCTGTCTTTTTGCCAGTCTGCACATGCTGCAAGTCCTAATTGTAGGGTTACAAATAAATGTTAGTGAGTAGGTGAATTTGCAAATACAGAATTTGCAAATCATAAGGATTGACTACCTATGGAGGGAAGAATTGGGACTGACTGGTGGATATCCTAGGAGAGCAGTTTTCACATTGCTTCAAAAAGCGTGTTTCCCTATACTAATTATAATTGTCCATCAAGAGAACAACAGGCTTGCCAGTGAGCCCCTATCATTGCACGTGTTCTAGTAGAAGGGGCATGATTTAAGTGGCCTTGCGAAAAGTATTTAGGTCCTGAGAGAAGGCCACAAGCTATGAGATGAGCAATGACTGCAGAAAGAGTAGAAAAAGCCAAATATAGTTACCATCACTATGATCATTCTATAAAATCAATCTCCATTTTTTCATACTGAAAAGGGAATTTCAATCAGGACAATATCTAGCCTTAAAAAAAAAGCAGTGTTCTTTTAACTGGGAATGTGTGCATAAATGTCCTTTATTCTTGTAAGCTGTCAGATGTTGGAAGCCACAAGCAGCACTTAGTAGATTATAGAACAGTGAAGAGGAAAATGCTAAGAGATAAGGAAAGGTCACTGAACTGGAAGAATAAGTTCTTCAGTAAATCATCAGAACATTAAAGACAGAAAGTTCTCTGGGAGGAAGTCACTTTCAGAAATGTATAACCAAAGCAGGAAGAGAGGATGCATTTTGGTGAAGGTTTGAAATATCCAGAGTGCTACATTAACAGGAAACAATCTGTGCCCCTTTGCTTCCAAATAAAAGAGAAAATGACACTCCTTCCCCCGAGTAATACTAGTTGTTTAATAATAGGGCACTTAATTAAGGCCACACAGAAACATTTGATGCTTAGGTTTAAAACGTATTTCCAGATGCTAGGTTAGGGAGGAAAGGCCACACCACCTTGAAATATCTCTCTCTTACCCTCCAGTTCCTGCAAAGAGGCAAAGAGGCAAGGGAAATTCTAACAACATTTACCAAGAGTTGACTTTGTTTTTTTTTTTTTT
>NW_012101421.1:1785530-1797958 GCF_000951045.1 Mandrillus leucophaeus
TTTTTTTTTTTTTTAAAAAGCAAAGCCAAGTGAAGTAACAACAAATTCTTTCATTTCTATCCCAGTCTGGCTTCTCTTCTTGCATGGATCATGGACATGCTCCTGCAGGACTCATTCCCATTTGCTTTTGCTGGGATTTTATAGATTCTGGAGCAGTGGGGAATTTTCCCACACCCACTCATGGGGCTGGGCTGAGTTTCTGATTTCTCCCTTTCTTTTTCCACTCATATCTCTGGGCAGAGAGCCAGCAGACATGCAGAGTCTGTGAGGTCTGTCTGTCTATCTTGAGATGGAGTCTCACTCTGTCACCCAGGCTGGAATTCAAGCAGTTTTCCTGCCTCAGCCTGCTGAGTAGCTGGGATTACAGGCGTGTACCACCAGGACTGGCTAATTTTTGTATTTTTAGTAGAAACAGAGTTTCACCATGTTGGTCAGGCTGGTCTCAAACTCCTGACCTTGTGATCTGCCCGCCTCAGCCTCCCAAAGTGCTGGGATTACAGGTGTGAACCACTGTGCCTGGCTGGGTTTTTTGTTTTTACATTTCATATATGGGGCCAGGTGTGGTTGCTCATGCCTGATTGAATATTATCACTCAGGGACTAAAAGCAAAAACAAACAAACAAACAAACAAACCCCAGAAGGATCAAATCCAAACATTCGGCATTTGAACTCAGCTATATGTGTTCATGCTCTCCTGTGTTCTATGAAAATTTTAACGCAGCTAACATCATGAAATACATTTTAGGCAAAAGGCAGGACCATCTAAACTATGGGGTATCTTTTGCTGATAAAAGCTTTCATTTTCAAGCTAATGAGTCTTATATTGTTTGAGTTTCATTGTTTTTTTAAAAGGTGCTAGTTGTTTTTTCTCTCCAAAGTGTTCAGGCATATTCTTTGAAATATTTTTTAGCCTACCATAGATTGGATTTTGTTTTTAACTCATGTCTTTGGGAATATTTATTTCTGAACAGTGAAATTTTCTTCTCATCTTGAACTCTAGGCCTATCTCAAAACTGTTTTCATGGCTGACTTGCCCACCCTGGAGACTCTTCTGGCAAAACTACTTCATCCAAGCCTCTCTAAGCAGCAGCCCTTGTGGGAAACATAATACTGCTCACAGTTGGAGTGGCTGGAAAAGTAGTGATAAAACTTGTGTAGAATGAGTTCTGCATGGGTTTGCTTTGCCTCAATTTTCAAAGCAAAAGAGCCAGAATTTACCAGTTGGATGCAAAGTGTGTGTCGATTAACAGGAATATACTAATTTATCATAGTTGCTTTAAAAACCCTGGGCAGAGCAAAGAAATATATTGAAACATCCATAATTGCATCTTTAATTGAATTTAGAGGCATAAACAAAGAACTTGATAGGACAGTAAAAATCAGGGATGTCACTCTATCTTGAACATCTCTTGGTCAATTACAGGACCTTGCTATTTATGTAACATGATTACATTATACTTGTACAGCCTAAATGCAATGCTGTCAATTTACTTTGAGTAGAGCTTCATATATACAGTGGTTTAACAATTAGATTTAGGGAACTAGTAGCTGTTTTATATTGATAATACAAACTTCTATTTATTTCATATTTTGATTCTTTCCTACATTAGTATAGTTGACTTCAGTTATATTTTGGAGCTAAAATCCACAGCACCACATTTAAGTTGTGCAATTTGTCTAACTGTAGTCAGCAAAAGGTATTTATTTAGCAGGCATTTAAGTTACCTGTAAAATAGTAATGTGTGTGTGTGTATGTGCGCGCGCGCGCGCGCGCGTGTGTGTGTGTAGCCAAGAGCAGATGGGTTAAGAGTTATAACAACATTTATTAAACTCTCGCATTAAATTCATTATGTTCAAAATCTCATTTAACTTTGTTTATTTTTCTGCTGAGCAAACAGGCTTAGAGAGGTTAAATAACTTGTCCAAGAAGTTGGACATGTCTTAACACAGATCATAAGAGGTAGTACTGAGATTCCATAGGCCTGAAGACAGCAAACACTCTGAGAGACCCAGACAGGTCAGCTTGATGGCCCTAGAATGGATGTTCTCTACTCTTTACCATGTTCATTACCATTATGCAATTTCAAAGGATAATTGTTTCTTAGAAATGTTTGCACATAAATATGGCTGGTTCTGAGGAGCAAGTTTTGAGAGACCCAATCCCAATATATCATATAGCTCAATTTGCCTGACCAACATGGAAGAAGAGGCCATTAAAATGGCATGCTTTATAGGAAAGCCAATGAACAAAAAGCAGAGGTGATTCTCCTACATCTTTTGTTTTGCTAGAAGACTTTTCTAAAGTGAAAGATATGTATGTTCCGGGCAGGATGTAGTTATTTTCTCCTATTACACTTGTCCCTATTACAATTACAGTTACATTGCAATAACTTGTGGTAGTTATAGTAATGTACTGTTCAAGTTATACCCCCTCACTCTTACGTTGCAACATTATTTGCTTAAGATAATGAATGGATATAAGAAGAAACTAGTGCCCAGTACAATGTCTGTGACACACACATAAAAAGATATCTCCTTTGGGATGAAGCATGTGCTTGGGGAATAGAAAGGTGGACTCAGTAGTTGGTAACAAGGAATCCAGCCAGGTGGATAAAGTTATTCAAGGAGTGTGATGACAGGCAGCAGGTAGGGGCAGTAGATAACACTTCTGAAAGTTGGGCTCTGTCAGGGTGGTTCATAAAGGGAGCATAAGTAAGCTAGACAGGGCATGATGTTCACAAGTTTTGAAGCAAGAGACCTCAAGCTTAGAATCATTGATTTACTTATTCATTAAGCATTAATTAAGTGTCTTTTGTAGGATGGCCACTATACTAGGCGGTATAAATACAAGATGAATAACACATAGCATCTTCCTTACAGCCCAGTGATGGAAGCAAAATCTGAACAATTACAATACAATGGGTTGTGTAGAATTGAGTTAAACACAAAATTTTATGAATCCAAGGAAAGTAAATCACTAAAACATACTGGGAAGTTTTCACAAATTAGGTAAATGAGGTAAAAGTTGCATGTTCCTTGAAAGGTTTATAGAATTTGGCCAAGTTGAGAAGAAGGAAAAGTATTATAGATACAGGAACAGCTTGTAAAAGAGGATGAAGGGATGAAAAAGCATCTTGGAGAATGGTAACTAATTCTAAGAGTTTAGAGTGTAACGTGTATAGTGGAAGTGAAAAGATATGTGACTGTAATGATAACCAGATGGGTGTTCAGAAAAGACTTTGAATACCATCCTCCGGCTGGCAGGGAGCCACTGAAAGTTTTCATCATGGGATTGGCATTTGCTAGACATGCAGTTACCATGAAACTAATCACAATAGAGCTTTAGGGCCTGTCACTTGCATGGACCCTTCCAAGAACCTGGGGAGATCCCAAGCAATGTATCCCTGTGGTCATATGTCTTTCTAAAATTTGAAAAAGTAAGATATAAAAAATCATTTACTTTACAGAGGGCTCTTCCAATTGGATAATATTCAGCCTTCTCAAAACTCGAATCTTTTCCTGGCATGATCTTTGATTAAGAAAACTATCCTTGACAATGGGATGGAGGATGGCGTGGAGGGGGAAGAGCCTGGTTGGAGGCTCTTACAAATGTCTCAGAGATCATCAGAACTGAACTAAAGCAGTGGCAGAGATGATCGTGAGAGGGGGAAGGTTCTTAGGAGGGAGAATCAACGGGATTTATGAAAGATGGACACACGAACCAAGTGGGTGGAGTGGGTGGAAGGGGTTCTTGGAAGACTCAAGAGTTTTAGTGGGTGCCTAGAAGGATGGTGTTACCATGAGTGTAAAGTGGAATATATGTTTGAAGGCTGAAAAGACACTAAATTGTCTTTGGTAGAGGAGAGAATCATGACAGAGGAGTGATCAACAGTGTTAAATACTTAAAAAAGAGATGGATTAAAATGACAACTAAGGATTGTCTATTGAATTTGGTGATTAGGAAGTCACTGGTTACCTTAAGAAACAACAAAGAACGGATTCATTGGGTGATGTTAATAGAACTCAGTTTATGTCAGGAAGCAGATTATAGCATTCTCCGTGCACTGCTCATCACCCTTATGAGTTCAAGGGCAGAACTTTGGGGAAAGGGTGAGGGATTATCTATCAAATGAAGGGACTCAGTGCAACTGAGGAGAGGGACACTCACTCTGTAGAAAAGGGATTCAGGCATAGGGAAATGAAATGGCAAGTCTGCAGTGGAGCTTGGGAACAAGGGCATGTTGGGACCAAAGCCCAGTTGCTTGGACACAAGGTTCTGGAAGGACTAGAAGTTAAGCTGTGCTGATGCCAAAGCGCTCCAGCATTGCCACAGCATGCTCCCAGTTCCCAGGGTGAATATAAGATTGTCCTTAGATTCCAGGGCATAGCCAGGACTACAATTTCAGAGCAAGGAAGCTCAGCAATTCAGCAGGCAAGATGAGGGGATAAGGTAGAGCATCATAGGAAGAAAGAATTTATGGTGGCAGAAGGGATGCAAAGCAGCTCCTCTCCACTCGATGATCTGGAATCTGAAGTCAGCACTTCCTAAACTCAGAGGGGAGATTCAGGCCCTTGCCCTTTATTTCTAACAATAGTACCATAGTCTTTTGAATTTATCATGTGATCCTATTGCGGTATCAGGGAGAAAAACTGGTGATTTCACTATAAAGATTCCTAAGGGGAATCAAGAAAGACACAGTATAGGTTTGGGGACTATTCACTAAAGTACTCCTAGCAGCAAAAGCCAAAAGAAACACAGCTGGAATCATTGTATGAATTGCAGGCAAATTGCAAGATTGAATTTAGTCAAGATAATTGGTTTTTAAGTATGTCCTTTTCTCTTTCTCCTATCTGATATTATTAACATGAAGTCCTTTTAAATGTCAATAATTTAAATGTAATTTAATTTCTTTAATGAAATTGTTTAATAATTTGAGAATATAAGGCTAGCTTTAGAGCAGCCCCAGCAGGAGAGGTGGTGAAAGCATTCAGCCTTGGAGGGGAAGGAAGGTGCTTGCATCTCTCCTGGGTGACTCTGGTAGATGCCTGTGGAGTCCCTTTGAAAGGCCTTCTGTTTCAAGTTCCCCCAGCTGAATGCAAGGGGACTGCATGCCAAATGCCATTCAGGAAAGTGTGATAAAACAGGCAGCAATCCCGTAGTATTGGATACAGTTCCTCTGCCCACAAACTCTGGGATTTAAGGAAAGTCGGAATTTGGAAAACAGATTGGACTGTCAGCCCCAGAGCCTGGAACTGAAAGACATTCACAGTCTACTTTTTGTGAAAACACTGAATCATATTCAGCTCTTGTTAACTTAAAAATATTACAAGTCTGAGTTTCTCTGTCACGTAATTTATGGAGCTAAACTTTTGGAACCTGGAACCAAGTAGAGGGCTTTATATTTATCCCTATTAAATGTCATCTTGTGATTTTGAATGAGGCCAAGTTACCAGGCTGTTCAGTGCTCTAGGAATAGAGATTCCACTATTCAGTATATCGCCCATTTCTCCCAGCTTTGTGCCATTTGCAAATATTATAATTATACCATTGTCACCTTTATCCAAGTAATTGAAAATGTGAGGAGGACAGAGACAAAGCTCTTCAAGCCCTACAAAATTTCCTGTGGGTTGGCATGGATTAATTAATGGCGGAAATGGAAGGAAAACAGCTTTTATGGAACATCTACCATGTTTCTGATACTACAAATAACTCTTTGCATACATTATCACATTTAATCTTTAATCAGAGTTACACAAGCTAGCAAGTGCTGAACTTAGATTTTGATTCTACATCTGTCTAAATCATGCTGTTCCTACTAAACCTTATTGCCTCTAATTAATTGAAGTTCTTTACTCGGTTTTTCAACCTCCTACAAGTCTACCAAGCTGTGTTTTCTTCCAGCCCACATTTCTGTGTCTTGTCCAAAGGAGATATCTGGCTGAAATCCAAGTTTGAATTTCTCTCAGAAGCATACTGAGAGCTGTGATTTGAACCCAGGAAGATGGTCTTCTCCAGTGCCTTTGGCTCTAGTTAGGCAGGCTTACCATTCATTATAAAATATGCAGGTGCTGGGCAAGGTGGCTCACACCTGTAATCCCAGCACTTTGGGAGGCTGAGGTGGGTGGATCATGAGGTCAGGAGATCAAGACCATCCTGGCTAACACAGTGAAACCCTGTCTCTACTAAAAATACAAAAAATTGGCCGGGCGTAGTGGCGGGCGCCTATAGTCCCAGCTACTCAGGAGGCTGAGGCAGGAGAGTGGCGTGAACCCAGGAGGCGGAGCTTGCAGTGAGCCGAGACCGTGCCACTCCACTCCAGCCTGGGCAACAGAGCAAGACTCCGTCTCAAAAAAAAAAAAAAAAAAGATGTAGGTACCCCAAGCTCATGATTCCTCTCCTATAATGCAAGCCACTGCACGTGTGCAGGCATTACCTGGCCCTCATTGCATCACTTTGTGAGAATTGAGGTTAGAGTAACTGGTATGAATGCTGATCTTCTGGATACTACTATTGTGAGTAATAAAATCCTTTGTCTCTGATCTGAGTATCATGTCTTTTTCTATGAAACTGTGGGAGGCTAACTTGTTAGCTTTCAGTTAGATTAAAATCTCAAATAGAGAAGACGGCAGATGAGAGACAGGGCTAACGTGTAACTCCCACTTGAACAGGAGAAACAGTGTCTGGAGACTCACATTGTGATCTCTTGCTCCAAGAACCATGTCAGGAACATACCAGGAAAACTGAAAGAATTCACAGATCATTTGAAAGAAGCACCTACTGCTGCAAATGCTATAATATAGATGAAAAACTGAATTATCAAAGTGTGAGAGGGGGAAATGTCAGCCTCCAAACACACATCTCCATGGAAGAATCAGAAAATCCAGATCATGGGAATGATTCAGCCTTACCTAGGCTGACATGGGTTTAGGGAGCCAAGTGAAATATAAAAGTAGAAGCAGTGGGAAGAGCCCTGTAGGAACTCCCAGTCCCCAGCTTGAGCCCAGGGAAGCCATTACTGGCCTTATCTCACAGAGGTCCTTGGGGGAGGGAAGGCAGCCAGTGAAACTGGGGAAGGGCCACAGAGTGAAAGATGCTCCTTGCTGAATTTTGTAATAATTTTGACTGAGCCCAGAGTTTCCTGAACAGAATCTGGGGTAGGGGTAGAGAATGAAGGGGAAATGCAGATATGAGTGAAGAAACCATAATGGGCAGGCAGGGAGGGGTGAGGCCTGAGAACCCTGCTTGCTTTCTCAGTGGGGAGGCTTATAGCCTGGGGCAAGATCTGACCTCTGCTCACTGGCTGCCTAGGTATAAACTCTGCAGTTGGTGGTGGGGGTAAGGGGGCACAGTGGGAATGAGACTGCCCTTGCTGGCTGGGGGGATGCTGTGTGAGACTTGTCACTGCCAACTCTCTCCCCCTTCCCTGGCAGCCTGTATGATGCAGCAGAGGCAGGCATAATCCCCCTGGGAACGTTGGCCTGAGAACTACTATCCCCCACAGTGGCCAGAGCAAGCCCCACCCAAGGATAGTCTTAACTCAGACCTCAACTCTTCCCCCGCCTGATGGTTTTTCTCTACCTGCCATGGTAGCCAAAGACAAAAGATTTTTGGGAGCTCTGTGGCCCCACCCATTGCCTGAAAAACCCAAGTATTCATCCTGGCCAGTGCAGGGCAAGATTATATCCCCCTTTTACTACTTCAGCTGGTGCTCTCTTGAAAGCACCACCTCCTGGCAGGAGGCCAACCAATTCAAGCCATCATAGCAACTCATAAAAGAACAACCCTGCTCCAAAAATAGAGAAAAAAACAGCTAATTCCAGCACCTACTACACCCTGGCTAACCAGAAGTCCTGAGTCTGTCCACATTACAACTTCACTGCTAGCATAACCAGCATTTGAGAAAACCAGCACACTAAACAAAACTACAAACAAGGACTCCCACAGAGTCCACTTAACTCCCATGCCACCTCCACCAGAGCAGGTGCTGGTATCCATGGCTGGGAGATTTGAAGATGGATCACATCACAGGACTCTGTGCAGACTTTCCCCAACACCAGTCTGGAGCCCAGTACCCTTGCTTCAGAGCTAAACCCACAAGGGCAATAACAATTGCTGCAGTCTGGTTCTCAGGAAACCCCATCCCTGAGGGAAGGGGGAGAGCACCACATTGAGGGATCAGCCGATGGGACAAAAGAATCTTAAACAGCAGCCTTTGAGTTCCAGATCTTTCCATTGAAAGAGTCTACCCAAATGAGAGGGAATTAGAAAAGTGATTCTGGTAATATGACAAAATGAGGTTCTGTAACACTCCCTGAAAGATCACATTAGCTCTCTGGCAATGGATCCAAACCAATAAGAAATCTCTGAATTGTCAGATAAAGAATTCAGAAGGTTGATTGTTAAGTTACTCAAGGAGGTACTAGAAAAAGGTAAAAACCAACCTAAAGAAATTTTTAAAAATATAGGATATGGATGAAAAAGTCTCCGTAGAAACAGATATCATAAAGAAAAGCCAATCACAACTTCTGGGAATGAAAGACACACTGAGAAAAATGCAAAATACACTGTAAAGTTTAAACAGTAGAATTGTACACATAGAAGAAAGAACTTCAGAGCTCTAAGATAAGTCTTTTGAATTAACCCAGTCCAACAATGACAAAGAAAAAAGAGTAAACAAAAATGAACAAAGTCTTCAAGAAATTTGGTATTATGTTAAATGACCAAACATAACAGTAGTTGGTGTTCCTGAGGAAGAAGAGAAATCTCAAAGTCTGGAAAACTTATTTGAGGGAATAATTGAGGCAAATTTTCCTGGTCTTGCTAGAGATCTAGACATCAAAATATAAGAAGCTCAAGGAACATCTGAGAAATTCATCACAAAAACATCATCACCTCCACACATAGTCATCAGGTTATCTAAAGTCAAGACAAAGGACAGAACCTTAAGAGCTATGAGGAACAAGCATTAGGTAACCTATAAAGGAAAACCTGTCAGATTAACAGCAGATTTCTCAGCAGAAACCCTGCGAGTCAGAAGATATTGGGATCCTATCTTTAGTCTCCTTAAACTAAATAATTATCAGCCAAGAATTTTGTATCCAGTGAAACTAAGCTTTATAAATGAAGGAGAGATAAAGTCTTTTCCAGACAAACCAATGCTGAGAGGATTTGCCACTACCAAGCCAGCACTACAAGAAATGCTAAAAGGATTTCTAATTCTTGAAACAAAATCTCAAAATACATCAAAATAGAACCTCTTTAAAACATAAATCTCACAGGGCCTATAAAACAGTAACACAATGGGAAAAAAAAAACACAACAAGGTATTCAGGCAACAACTAGTATGATAAATAGAACGTTGAATGCAAATGGCCTAAATGCCTCACTTAAAAGATACAGAAGGGTAGAATGGATAAAAATTCACCAACCAATATCTGCTGTCTTCAAGAGACTCACCTAACACATAAGGACTCACATAAACTTAAGGAAAATGGGTTGCAAAAGGATATTTCATGCAAGTAGAAACCAAAAGCAAGCAGGAGTACCTATTCTTACATCAGACAAAACAGACTTTAAAGCAACAGTAGTTAAAAAAGACAAAGAGGGGGCTGGGAGTGGTGGCTCATGACTGTAATCCCAGCACTTTGGGAGGCCAAGATGGGCTGATTACTTGAGCTCAGGAGTTCAAGACCAGCCTGGCCAATATGGTGAAACCCCGTTTCTACTAAAAATACAAAAATCAGCTGGGCATGGTGGAGTGCGCCTGTAATCTTAGCTACTAAGGAGGCCAAGGCAGGAGAATCGCTTGATCCTGGGAGGCAAAGGTGACAGTAAGTTGAGATCTCATCACTGAACTCCAGCCTGGGTGATAGAGCAAGACTCTGTCCAAAAAAAAAAAAAAAAAAGACAAAGAGGGACATTACATAATGATAAAAGAACTGGTCCAACAGGAAAATATCACAATCCTAAATATAGATGTATGTAACACCAGAGCTCCAAAATTTATAATACAATTACTACTAGACCTAAGAAATGAGATAGATGGCAACACGATAACAGGAGGGGAGTTCAATACTCCACTGACAGCATTGGACAGGTCATCAAGACAGAATGTCAACAAAGAAACAATGGACTTAAACTATACTCTAGAACAAATGGACTTAACAGATAGTTACAGAACATTCTACCCAACAACTGCAGAATATACATTCCTTTCATCAGCACATGGAACATTCTCCAAGATAGACCATATAGTAGGCCACAAAACAAGTCTCAATACATTTAAGAAAATTGAAAGTATATCAAATACTCTTATAAAACAGTGGAATAAGATTGGAAATTAACCCCAAAAGGAGCCCTCAAAGCTATTCAATTACACAGAAATTAAACAGTTTTCTCCTGAATGACCTTTGGGTTGACAATGAAATCAAGATAGAAATTAAAAGATTCATAGAACTGAATGATAATAGTGACACAACCTATCAAAACGTCTGAGATATAGCAAAAGCAGTGCTAAGAGGAAAATTCATGTTATTAAATGCCTATATCAGAAGGTCTGAAAGAGCATAAATAGATAATCTAAGCTCATACCTCAAGGAACTAGAGAAACAAGAACAAACCAAACTGAAACACAGAAGAGGAAAAGAAATAACAAACATCAGAGCAGAACTAAATGAAATTGAAACTAAAAAACAATCCAAAAGATAAATGAAACAAAAATCTTGTTCTTTGAAAAGATAAAGAAAATTTACAGATCATTGGCAAGATTAACTAAGAAGAGAGAAGATCCAAATAAGCTCAATTAGAAATGAAGTGGGAGATATTACAACTGATACTAGAAAACCCAGAGGCGGTAGATAAATTCCTGGAAATATACAACCCTACCATATTAAACCAGGAAGAAATAGAAACTCTGAACAGACCAAGAACGAGTAGCAAAATTAACACTGTAATGAAAAGTTGCCAATTAAAAAAAAAAAAAGCGAGGACCAGAAGGATCCACAGCTGAATTCTGTCGGACATTCAAAGAATTGGTACCAATTCTGCTGAAACTATTCCAAAAGATAGAGAAAGAGGGAATCATCCCTAAATTATTCTCTGAAGCCAGTATTACACTAATACCAAAAACCAGGAAAGGATATAACAACAACAAGAAAGAAAACTATAAACTGATATCCCTGATGAACATAGATGCAACAATCCTCAACAAATACTAGTTAACTGAATCCAACAGCATATCAAAGAGATAATACACATAATCATAAGTGAGTTTCATACCAGAGATGCAGGGTTGTTTTAACATACACAAGTGAATAAATATGATATACCACATAAACAGAAGTAAAAAGAAAAATCATGTGATCATCTCAATAGACAGAAAAAGCATTTGACCAAATCCAGCCACTCTTTATTTTTAAAACCCTCAGCAAAATTGGCATAGAAGGGACATATCTTAAGGTAATAAAAGCCATCTATGGCAAAGCCACCATCCACATTATACTGAACAGGGAAAAGTTGAAAGCATTACCCCTTGAGAACTGAAACAAATTAAGGATGCTCATTTTCACCACTTCTATTCAACATAGTACTGGAAGTCCTAGCCAGAGCAATCAGAAAAGAGAAAGAAAGAAAGGGCATCCAAATCAATAAAGAGAAAGTCAAACTGTCACTGTTCACCAATGATATGTAGAACACCCTAGAGACTCATCCAAAAAGCTACTACATCTGATAAATGAATTCAGTAAAATTTCAGGATACAAAATCAATGTACAGCAATCAGTAGCAACGCTACACACCAACAGTGATCAAGCTGAGAATCAAATCAAGAACTCAACCCCTTTTACAACAGCTGCAAAAAATTAAATAAAATAAAATGCTTAGGAATATACCTAACCAAAGAGACAAAAGATCTCTACAAGGGAAACTACAAAACACCACTGAATAAATTATAGATGACACAAACAAATGGAAACAAATCGCATCCTCATGGATGGATAGAATCAATATTGTGAAAATAACCATATTGTCAAAAGCAATCTGTAAATCCAATACAATTCCCATCAACATACCATCATCATTCTTCACAGAACTAGAAAAAACAATCCTAAAATTCTTATGGAACCAAAAAAGAGCCACCTACGCAAAGCAAGACTAAGCAAAACAACAAATCTGGTGGCATCACATTACCCAAATTCAACAAGGCTATAGTCACCGAAACAGCATCGAACTGGTATAAAAACAGGCACATAGGCCAGGCGCGGTGGCTCACGCCTGTAATTCCAGAACTTTGGGAGGCCGAGACGGGCGGATCATGAGGTCAGGAGATCGAGACCATCCTAGCTAACACTGTGAAACCCCGTCTCTACTAAAAATACAGAAATTAGCCGGGCGCAGTGGCGGGTGCCTGTAGTCCCAACTACATGGGAGG
>NW_012101421.1:1798047-1799756 GCF_000951045.1 Mandrillus leucophaeus
AGACTGATAGAAAAAAAATAGAGAACCCAGAAATAAAGCCAAATACTTACAGCAAACTGATCTTCAAGAAAGCAAACCAAAACATAAAGTGGGGGAAAGATACTCTATTCAGCATATGGTGCTGGGATAATTGGCAAGTCACAAGTAGAAGAAAGAAACTGTATCCTCATCTCTTACCTTACACAAAAATCAACTCAAGATGGATCAAGAACCAGAATTTAAGACCTGAAACCATAAAAACTCTAGAAGATAACATTGGGAAAACCCTCCTAGACATTGGCTTAGGCAAAGACTTCATGACCAAGAACCCCAAAACAAATGCAACAAAAATGAAGGTAAATAGATGGTACTTAATAAACTAAAAGGTTTCTACACAGCAAAAAGAAATAATCAGCAGGGTAAATAGACAGCCCACAGAGTCGGAGAAAATTCTTGCAAACTATGCATCTGACAAAGGACTAATATCCAAAATCTACAAAGAAACAAACAAATGAACAAATAATCTCATCAAAAAGTGTTCTAAGGACATGAACAGACAGTTCTCAAAAGAAGACATACACATGTCTAACAAACATGAAAAAATATTCAACATTACTAATGATCAGGGAAATGCAAATCAAAACCACAGTGTGATACCACCTTACTCCTGCAAGAATAGCCATAATTTAAAAATAAAAATAAAAAATAGATGTTGGCGTGGATTTGGTGAAAAGGGAACAGTTTTACACTGCTGATGGGAATGTAAACTAGTGCAACCACTACAGAAAACAGTACGCAGATTCCTTAAAGAACTAAAAGTAGATCTACCATTTGTTCTAGTAATTCCACTACTGGGTATATACCCAGAGGGAAAGAAGTCATTATGTGAAAGAGGCAGTTGCATATGCATGTTCATAGCAGTACAATTTGCAATTGCAAAATTTTGGAAACAGCCCAAATATCCATCAATCAATTAGTGGATAAAGAAAATGTGACACATATATATATCTTTATCCATATATTTGTATATGTACATATATATACATATATATATGGTTTATATGTATAAATACACCATGGAATACTACTCAGCCATAAAAAGGAATGAAATAATGGCATTGGCAGCAACCTGGATAGAGTTTGGAGACCATTATTCTGTGTGAAGTAACTCAGGAATGGAAAACCAAACATATTTTCACTTATAAGTGGGAACTAAGATATGAGGATGCAAAAGCATAAGAATGACCTAATGGACTCTGGGGACTTGAGGAGAAGGGTGAGAAGGAGGTTAGGAATAAAATACTACACATTGGGTGCAGTGTACATGTGCTCGGGTGATGGGTGCACCAAAATCTCAGAAATTACACCTGAAGAAATTATCCATGTAAGCAAACACCACCTGTTTCCCAAAAACTATTAAAATAATAATTAAAAAAACAAAAAAGAAAGCAACATGATGTTTTCAACATTTTTAACACATTAAAAAAATAAAATTTCAGACTCTTCATAGTTATTTTATTTTATTTATTTTTATGGGTAGATAGCAGGTGCATATATTTATGGGATACAGGAGATATTTTATATAGGCATACAATGTACAATAATCCTATCAGGCTAAATGCAGCATCCTTCAAGCATTTATCACTTATTTTTTTCTGTGTGTTACAAACATTCTAATTAGTCATTTTAAAATGTGCAATAGGCTGGGCATGGTGGCTCACGCCTGTAAT
>NW_012101421.1:1800098-1856376 GCF_000951045.1 Mandrillus leucophaeus
GTGCAATAAATTATTATTGACTGTAGTCACGCTATACTGCTATCAAATACCAGATCTTATTCATTCTATTTAACTATATTTTTGTATGCATTAACCATTGCCTTTCCCTTTGGCTCCACTACCCTCCCCAGCATCTAGTAACTATCATTATACTCTGTATCTCCACGAATTAAATGGTTTTCATTTTTATCTCCCACAAATGAGAACATGCAAAATTTGTCTTTCTGTGCCTGCCTTATTTCACTTAACATAATGTTCTCCAGTTCTATCCAGGTTGTTGCAAATGACAAGATCTCATTCTTTTTTCATGGCTGAATAGTACTCCATTGTGTATATGTACCAAATTTTCTTTATCCATTCATCTGTTGATGGACACTTAGGTTGCTTCCAAATACTAGCTATTGTGAATAGTGCTGCAATAAGCATAAGAGTACAGATATCTTTCCAGTATACTATTTTTTTTTTCTTTTGGGTGTATACCTAGCAGTGGGATTGCTGAATCATATGGTAGTTCTATTTTTAGTTTTTTTTGAGGAACCTCCACACCGTTTTTTGTAGTGACTACACTATCTTATATTGCCATCAACTGTGTGGAAGAGTTCGCATTTCTCCACATCATTGCCAGCATTTGTTATTGCCTGTCTTTTGGATAAAAGCTATTTTAACTGAGGTGAGATGGTATCTCATTGTAGTCTTGATTTGAATTTCTCTGATAACCAATGATGTCATGCCCTATATCAATGATGTCATGCCATTTGTATGTCTTCTTTCGAGAAATGTCTATTCACATCTTTTGCCCATTTTAAAATTGACTTGTTAGATTTTTTCCTATAGAGTTTTTTGAGCTCCTTATATATTCTGGTTATTAACACCTTGTCAGATGGGTAGTTTTCAAATATTTCCTGTCATTCTGTGTGCTGTCTCTTTACTTTGTTGATTCTTTCCTTTGTTGTGCAGAAATTTTTAAACTTGATGTGATCCCCTTTGTCCATGTTTGCCTTGGTTGCCTGTGCTTATAGGGTATTACTCAAGAAATCTTTGCCCAGACCAACATCCTGGAGAGTTTTTCCAAAGTTTTTTGTTTGTTTGTTTGTTTTTGTTTTTGTGATAATTTCATAGCTTGAGGTCTTAGATTTAAGTCTTTAACCTATTTTGATTTGATTTTTGTATATGGTGAGAGGAGATAAGGGTCTAGTTTCTTTCTTTCTTTCTTTTTTCTTTTTCTTTTTTTTGAAATGGAGTTTCACTCTTGTTGCTCAGGCTGGAGTGTAATGGTGTGATCTTGGCTCACTGTAACCTTTGCCTCCTGGGTTCAAGTGATTCTCCTGCTTCAGCCTCCAGAGTAGCTGGGACTGCAGGCATGCGCCACCATGCCAGGCTAATTTTGTATTTGTAGTAGAGATGGGGTGTATCCATATTGGTCAGGCTAGTCTCCAACTTGCGGCCTCAGATAATCCGCCTGCCTTGGTCTCCCAAAGTGCTGGGATTACAGGCGAGAGCCACCGTACCCAGCTTAATTTCATTCCTTTGCATATGGATATCCAGTTTTCCCAGCATCATTTATTAAAGAGACTGTCCTTTCCCCAATATAAGTTCTTGGCACCTTTGTCAAAAATGAGTTCACTGTTGATGCATGGACTTATTTTGGGGTTCTGTTTTCTGTTTCATTGGTCTATGTGTCTGTTTTGATGTCAGTAGCCTGCTGTTTTGGTTACTGTAACTGTGTAGTGTAATTCGAAGTCAGGTAATGTGATTCCTTCAGTTTTGTTCTTCGTGTTCAGATAGCTTTGGCTATTCTGGGTCTTTTGTGGTTCCAAATTAATTTTTAGGATTTTTTTTCTATATCTGTGCACAATGTCATTGTATTTTGATGGAGATTACATTGAATCTGTAGAATGCTGTGGGAAGTATGGACATTTTAACAATATTGATGCTTAAAATTCATGAATATGGAATATCTTTCCATTTTTTGTGTCCTCTTCAATTTCTTTCATCAGTGTTTTATAGTTTTCATTATAGATATCTTTCACTTCCTTGGTTAATTCCTAGATATTTTATTTCATTTGTAGCTATTGTAAGTGGGATTACTTTTTTGATTTTTTGATTTCTTTTTCATATTATTCATGTTAGTGTATAGAAATGCTACTGATTTTTGTATGTTGATTTTGTATTCTGCAACTTTACTGAATTTGTTTATCTATTCTAATAGTTTTTTGATAATATCTTTAGGTTTTTCCAAGTATAAGATCATATCATCTGCAAGTAAGGATAATATGACGTTTTTCTTTCCAATTTGGATGCCCTTTATTTCCTTTTTTTTTTTTTTTAAACTTATACTTCTTTGAGATGGCGTTTTGCTCTTACTGCCCAGGCTGGAGTGCAATGGTGCGATCTCGGCTCACTGCAACCTCTGCCTCCCGGGTTCCACTGATTCTCCTGCCTCAGCCCCCGAAGTAGCAGGGATTACAGGCATGCGCCATCATGCCCAGATAATTTTGTATTTTTAGTAGAGATGGGGTTTCTCCATGTTGGTCAGGCTGGTCTTGAACTCCCGATCTCAGGTGATCTGCCCTCCTCAGCCTCCCAAAGTGCTAGGATTACAGGCGTGAGCTACCGCGCCCAGCTATTTCTTTCTCTTATCTGATTGCTCTAGCTAGGACTTCCAGTACTATGTTAAATAGCAGTAGTGAAAGGGGGCATCCTTGTGTTCCAGATCTTAGAGGAAAGGCTTTCACTTTTTCCCCATTCTGGAAGGTACTAGCTGTGGGTCTGTCATATAGGGCTTTTATTTTGTTGAGGTATGTTTCTTCTATACCCAGTTTTATTTTTAGGGTTTTTATCATGAAAGGATATTGAATTTTATCAAATGCTTTTTCAGCATCAATTGAAATGATCATATGGTTTTTGTCCTTCATTCTGTTGATATAATGTATCACATTGATTGTTTTGTGTAGAACCATGCTTGCATCTCTGGGATAAATCCCACTTTGATGGGATTTATCATGTCATGATGAATGATCTTTTTAATACATGTTGAATTCAGTTTGCTAGTCTTTTGTTTAGGATTTTCTGCATTTGTGTTCATCAGGGATGTTGGCCTGTAATTTTTTTTTTAATGTGTCTTTGGTTTTGTTATCAGGGTAATACTGGCCTCATAAAATGAGTTTGGAAGTGTTACCTCCTCTTTTATTTTTTAGGATAACTTGGGTGGGATCAGTGTTAGTTCTTCTTTAAATGCCTGGTAAAATTCAGCATTGAAGCCATCGAGTCCTGGGGCTTTCTTTGCTGGGCTTTGATATTGTTACTTATTATTTGTTATTGTTTAATCTTATTACTTGTTATTGGTCTGTTCAAGTTTTGGATTTCTTCATGGTTCAATCTTGGTAGTTTGTATATATCTAGGAATTTATCCATTGCTTCTAGGTTTTTCAGTTTATTGGTATAAAGTTGTTTATTGTAGTCTGTAATGATCCTTTGAATTTCTGCAACTTGTAATATCTCCTTTTTGATAACTAGTTTTATTTACTTGGGTCTTTTCTCATTTTTCTTAATAGAATATTTATTTATTTGGCTATTTTTTCTTAATAAAATATTTATTTTGTTTATTTGGGTCTTCTCTTTTTTCTTTGGCTAAAGATTTGTTGATTTTGTTTATTTTTTTCAAAAAGGGAACATTTTGTATCATTGACCTTTTGTATTTTTTTTTTCATTTCAATTTCATTTATTTCTGCTCCAATCTTTATTACTTGTTTTCTTCTACTAATTTTGGGTTTGGTTTGCTCTTGCTTTTCAAGTTCTTTAAGATACATCATTAGGTTGTTTATTTGAACTTTTTCTAATTTTTAAGTGTAGGTGCTTATTGCTACAAACTTTCTTCTTAGTACTGCTTTTACTGTATCCCATAGGTTTTGGGATGTTGTGTTTCCATTTTAATTTGTTTCAAAAACTTTTTAATTTCTTTTTAAATTTCTTCATTGACTCACTCACTGACCATTCAGTAATGTATTAATTTCCATGTATTTGTATAGTTTCCATGTGTTTGTTGTTGATTTCTAGTTTTATTCTAATGTGATCAAAGGAGATACTTGATATAATTTCAATTGTTTTGAATTTTTAAAGACTTGCTTTTTGGCCTTACACATGGTCTATCCTTGAGAATGATCCATGTGCTGAGGACAAGAAAGTGTATTCTGCAGCCATTGGATAGAATGTTCTAAAAATATCTCTTAGGTACATTTGATCTATAGTGCAAATGAAGTCTGATGTTTCCTTGTTGATTTTCTATCTGGATAATCTGACGAATGCTGAAAGTGGGGTGTTGAAGTGTCCAGCTATTCTTGTATTGGGAGCTATCTCTCTCTTTAGCTCTAATACTATTTGCTTTATATATCTAGGTGTTCCAGTGTTGAGTGCATATATATTTAAAGTTGTTCTATTCTTTTGTTGAATTGACCCCTTTATCATTATATAGTAACCTTCTTTGTCACTTTTTATAGTTTTTGTCCTGAAATTTGTTTTGCCTGATATAAGTATCAGACAAAAAAGAGCTACTCCTGCATTTATTATGGTTTCCATTTGCATGGAATACCTTTTATTCATCCCTTAATTTTCAGTCTACATGTGTCTTTAGAGGTGAAGTCTGTTTCTGGTAGGCAACAGATCACTGGGTCTTGTTTTGTTTGTTTGTTTGTTTGTTTTTAAATCCATTCAGCCACTCTGTGTCTTTTCATTGGAGAGTTTAGTGCATTTACATTCAATATTATTATTGATAAGTAAGAACTTACTTCTGCCATTTTGTTGTTTCCTAGTTGTTTTGTTGTCTTCTCTTCCTATCTTCTTTTCTTTTGTGAAGGTGATTTTCTCTGGTGGAATGTTTTAATTTCCTGCTTTTTATTTTTTATTTCTTGGCTGCATGTTTGTTTAATTGAGGTTACCATGAAGTTTGCAAATAAGATCTTATAGCACATTATTTTAAACTGAAAAAACTTAACAAGGACTCTTTAGCCAGCAGCTGATGAATTCTGCCAGGACTAGGTCCCTTCCCTTCAAGGCAGTGGGTTCCCTTATGAACCAGGGTGTGTTTAAAAATTTCTTCTTGGAGCTAGGGCCTGGAATTGGGGCCTCCGGACTCTGCCTATTGCCTTCTTATACAGTGGCTGAGCTGGCAACCGTAACCCAATTGCAAGGTCAAGCCCTCTTTAATATCCTCTCTCTTCTCCTCAAGCAGAAGGAAGGAGTCTCTCCTGAGGCTGCAAGCTATGTTGCCTAGGGTTGGGGGAAAGGTGACACACTTTGGGCATCCCTGCTGATGTCTCACTAAGTCACTTGCCCCGCAAGTCCACTGGCTCTGAACCCAGCACAGCATGAGGATTTGCCCAGGAATTCTAGTCCTTGTGGCCTAGATTGCCATTAAAGTTTATTTAGGACACCAGAGGGCTTTAGCTCTTGGAGGTGGGACTTTCCAGAACTCATATTCTGACCACTGGTTAGGGCAAGTCTAAAGGCTCCCTCTGTAGGTGCCAGTCAATTTCTGCCCTGTGTTGCTTTCTGCTGTTGTAGGACAGCACTGAGTTCCAGTCAAAAATCTCACAAACAACTGTGCTTTCCCTCCCCTAAGCACATAGATTCTCTCTCTGTGTCATGGAGTTGCTGTTAGCGGGATGGGGAAGGGTGGTGTCAGCAGTTTAAGACTGTCTTTTCTACCTACCTTCTTCAGTGCCTCCTTCCTTGATAAGATGTTAAAATCAGGTACTGTGATTGTTTACCTGATTTTTGGTTCTTGTGAAGGTGCTTTTTTTGTGTGTGGATAGTTGTTCAATTTGTGTTACTGTGGGGAGGATGATTGCTGGAGGGTTCTATTTGGCCATCTTAATCAGCCTCTTCCTCCCAGACATTTCATCGTTTTTGACTGCCTCCATATACAGCATATGATTCTTTCAACTACTAGTAAAGCACCAGAACTAAAAAATAATGTGATATTTTGAGAGAACTAGTTGCCTTCCGATGATCCAAATATCTCTGATGAACTGCTGTCATTTAATATATCCCTGGTGTCAGCTCCTGCTCTTCTCCACCTCTCTTAAATAACAAATACAATGTACAAATGAGAAAATAACTTTCTGGAGGTAGCCAAGAAGCTTAATTCTGGTTAAGAATATCTTGAAACAGAGCTTCCAACCTAAGTTTGCAAAATAGACGAGGACCTTGCTGAGTTGACTTGCTTGGTGCCCTTAAGGGATGTGGACTCATTTGGATGGATAAAATAAACATAGAGAAAAATCACTCAACCTGGATTTTTATTTTAGGGCTTGGCACACATCTATCAACAACAGAACCTATCTAGGGCCAAGAGAAACAGGAAATCAGGAAAAGGGCCGCTCTTTAATAAATAACACTTGTTTGAGAAAATCTTACAAGTTTACTGGAGGAACTATAGTTGTAGAGTTGGCTCAGAAAAAGTGACATTAGAGTGTACAAAGAATAACAATTTTATTTTAATAAAATGATTCTGAATACTGTGCATTTTCAGAATATGAGGCAAAAGATTGTGAGTTTTCAACAATTTTCAGTAGATTTTAGGAATGTTTTCCTAAGTTATATGCAAGAGACGTACACTTGAAAGGTTGAACCCAAAGGTTTTATTCAAACTATTTAAAATTTCATGCACATATCTAATCTCTTCCAAAATTTTCTGCTTAGCAGCTCAGGCGCAGGGTTTGTGTGAAAAAATTCAGTCCTTTTTCTCAGGACACTGTGTGAAAAAATAGCCTAAATATGTGAGCTCCCAGGCAGGGTTTGGACAGTGGTGCATTGGAGCACAGATTTTAAGTATGAGTATATGGATTTTCCTTCTTCTTAATTTTGCAAATAAATTAATTGTAATAAGTGCAGAGAACTAGTTAGTGGCTGGTTTCAAATAAAGACAATATTGGCTGTGGCTGGGCCAATCCTGGCTTCTTCACTGTAGGCTTCCCATAGACCAATAGTTCTCAGACTTCAGAGAACACGAGGATCCTTGGAGGCTTGCTGTTTTAGTCTCACACCCCACTCTCCCAGAGTGTCTGAGTCATTTTGTCCGGGGTAAGCCTGAGAATTTGCATTTTTAGGAGCACAGTTAGAGAACAACTGCCCAGGTCCTTTCCTGTGTGACAGTACGGTGCCTCTTGCCTCAGAGTGGGAAGCTCATTAGAAAGAAAATATTCGGTCTTTTTTTTCCATATTCCCTCAGGGAAGACTGAACTTTTGTTTTCCAGGGGACCTTCCTTTCACTTTCTGCTGATTTTTGTTTTTTATTGTATGCCTATTTTACTTAAGTCAGAGTGAAATCCTGCTATAACATATACTGAACTCAAAGACAGTTTGTGCCCTTCATTTCATTTTTCTTCCTTCCGTCATCTTTTCTTTCTCCATATGTGAAGCAACACCTACTACCTTTTGGGTGATTTTTCTGGACAAAATCAATTTATATTATGCATGCCTCTTCTGCACTGCAAACAAGTGACAATGCAAATTCCTTCTGGAGTGGGAAGGAACCAGTTTTATTTTGCTCTTAGTCTTTGTTTATTGAATTTCTGAGTGTTGAACATCAATGAACTAACTGTATACCCTTTAAGACCAAGACCTCATTTGGACTTGTGTTTTTGGTAAATGGTTGCTCTTTATTTAATGATGGCCTTTTGCCTGGCTGCTGTTGTACATTTTTCTCATTATAATATCTTTGTCAGGTTCTTCATCCCAATGTACCCATATTTGTCACATTTGAAATTTGTCATATTCAATTTAGTATGTTATTTCTATAAACCCATTAGTGGCCATTGTTGAAGAGCCTAACAGGGTTTGTGCTTTCTGTTGATTGATAGGTATACAATGGCTGCTTGGAGCCCTGATTGAGAAAAATTTTGACTGTATCTGAGCTCAGTGGGGAAGAATGCCATCATCAGTCACGTCAGTGTTGAGTCTTGTGGGGAACATGGCTGCATGTGAATCCCATGCTGGCGGACTCTGGCTTGTTTTAATATCATATGCAAATAGGAAAGATCAAGCAATGTGATCCTGAAATGTCAATAAGTACTGAAACAGTGATACAGGAATTAGAAGAGCCTCAGTTCTTTCCCTGTAAAATAAGGATGATAATATGTATTCATTAGATGATACTGTTAATCTAGGAAAGAGATTCAAAAGAGGGGGCCACATTGCAATGAGAAGGTATATTGGAGAAACTGTGGTTGGAAGGCAGCGTGGTGAGGACACAGGAGAGCCAGCTGGTAGTTCAAGCCCCACCTTTTCACTTACCAACCCTTTTTGCTTAATCTTGCTGAGTCTTAATCTCTTAATCTGTAAAATGGTAATTTATCTATTTCTTGAAGTGTTGATAATTAAATGAGTTACATGCAAAGATCATGGCACATAAATGTTCAATAAAAGAGGCTGTTATCAATGACGTGCTATTTAGGATGGAAGATCTGGAAGAACTGCTAAAAATATTTGAAGATGATGAAAGGATTCAATTTAGTATGTTGATTGATAGGTATACAATGGCTGCTTGGAGCCCTGATTGAGAAAAATATTGACTAAATATTTTCTCTGTGATAAGATAATTCCGACCAAAGGATAAATAGAGAATCACATTGAATACAAGAAAGAACCTTCTAAGAAGCAAGAAGCAAACAACGGGATGAATTTCTGTGTGGGGCAGTAAGTTACCTAAATCAGAAAATATTAAGAGAGAGGCTGCATGGTTTTGGTCAGACTGTATAAAATATTTCCCGCTTTAGATAGGATGTTGAAGTGTATGACATTGGAAATTTCTCAAGTTCAATTATACTGTAAATTCATGCCAGTGACTTTTGGAAAATCATCTTCTCTGCTCCTATGTTACATAATTCCCAGTGATGACTCGTATTCTGAAGGATTTTGATTTCTGTAAGGACTTAAGAGATTTCCATGAAGAAAAGTCATCAAGCCCAGTATTTAAAAAGAAATAAACAAAATGAAGCAACAGATATTCATTCCTTTTCTTTGTTTAAAGCACAATCATAGGTGCTTTGCTTACCCAATAACTCAAGTACTGAATATACCCATTTAGCCAGTCTGAGGTTGACACTACTAACAAGAGGATATTCTAAAAAAACACATCAGGACATGGCAATTGAGTCCAGCAGCCCCAGGAAGAAGCACATTACTGTGGCTGGACGTTTCTGGTACAGTGATCAGCAGTGAAATGATTAAGAGTGTTGGCATTTAAGTGATCATAATTAGGTTTCAAAGTTAACAGCCCATTGAGATAAATAGTGGAAGTTCACACCTCTCTCAGTGCTATTGTTTATCAGACTGTCAAGTTGCAGATTCGGGAAGACAACATTAATGTGGCTTTGGACACTAATTGCCCAGAGCCAAGTTACATCCACCTGGGAAGGTCCTTTGGGTATTTGCTCAACCAAAATGTCAGGAAATATACAGTGCTGGGATTCTGTATTGCCTAATAGCATACAACATTGCACTGATATTTCGATGCATAGAAGGCAAATAAACAGGAATATATGCCGTAATGTTGCTTAGGAATCTCCTGGTTTAATCATATATTTGCCTCAGTTTCTCCTTTAGAATGGCAATGAAACTGCTCACTTGAATGAAATGGTTCCTGAGAGAAACGAGAAATTAAATAATTTCAATAACAACGACAACAACAAAAACCCCTTTGCTCATATGAGTTAGATTTCATAATCCATGTTATTGTCCTAAAGGAGTTATATGCACATTCTATCAATAGGAAAACATTGAGAGCATAATTAAATTAATTTTCATAGAATTCCGATTCATTTTTCACAATTAAGTTTACATGCATGATTGCATGCTTCTGATGTTCAATAAGGGTGGCGATTGTAGTTTCAGTTTGCAAAATATTGATTTTCTTTTTCAAAAGACATTCAAGGATTAAAGGCAGTGAAAATGTGGGGAGGCGAAACTCCTAAGCCTTAAGAAAGGAATATGCTGCAACATTACAGCAGTGGTTGTCTTTTCATGAAGACCTTGTACTTTCCTAAAAGTACAAGGTCATTTGTAGTTCATTATTATCATCAACATGAAATAACTATTGGGCATCTTTTTAAAAATTATACTGTTAGACAAACTTAAAGAAAACAATTTTGGAAGTTCCAGTTACTTACCATTTCGCCTTGAACAGAGTTTTTCTTTGCTTTGCTCTTTTTTTGCATCTTTCCACCCAACAGGTTAGAAAGTGAATTGTGGAATTCTGTTCATTTAAAAAAAAATTTATTTTCATTTTTTTCAACTTTTATTCTAGATTTAGGGGATACATGTACAGGTTGTTGCATGGGCTTATTGCCTGACGTTGAGGTTTGCAGTATGAATGATCCTATCCCCCAGGCAGTGAGCATAATACCCAACTGGTAGTTTTGCAACCTTTGCCCTCCTCCCTCTCTCCTTGCTCTAGTAGTCTTCAGTGGCTGTTGTTCCCATCTTTATTCCACATGCACCTAAAGTGTAGCTCCTATTTAAAAGTGAGAAGTGCAGTATTTGGCTTCTGTTCCTACATTAATTTGCTTAGGATAGTGGCTTACTTTTTTATTTTTATTTTTTTGAGACAGAGTCTCACTTTGTCGCCAAGGCTGGAGTGCAGTGGTGTGATCTTGGCTCACTACAATCTCTGCCTCCTGGGTTCCAGTGATTCTCCTGCCTCAGCCTCCCGAGTAGCTGGGACTACAGGCGCCCACCACCACGCCTGGCTAATTTTTGTATTTTTAGTAGAGACGGGGTTTCACCATGTTGACCAGGATGGTCTCGATCTCCTGACCTCATGATAGCTGCAACTATGTTGCTGCATAGGACATGATTTCATTCTTTTTTTATGGCTGCATAGTATTCTATGTTATATATGTATCACATTTTCTTTATCCAGTCCACCATTGATGGATTCCATGTCTATGCTATTGTGGATGGTGCTATGATGAACATACAAGTGCATATGTCTTTGTGGTAGAGCGATTCCTTTTCTTTTGCATATATTCCAGTAACGCGATTGCTGGGTCAAATGGTAGTTCTAAGTTTTTTGAGAAATCTCCAAACTGCTTTCCACAGTGGCTGACCTAGTTTATATTCCCACTAGCAGTGTGTAAGCATGTCCTTTTCTCCATAGCGTCTGCCATCTGTCATTTTTTGAGTTTGTAATGCCATTCTGACTGGTGTGAGATGGTACCTCATTGTGATTTTGCTTTGCGTTTCTCTGAATGGCATTCTCTTTAATCCTGAGTGCTATCACAGGATGAAATGATCATCAAGGAAATGATGAAGGGGCCAAGGAAAATAAAGATATAGAAGAAGAGTAGATAAGAAGAGCAGGAGCAAGAATGTAGGGGAGAAGATGAGAAGCAGATAAACTGTAGCACAGGGAGACTCCCTAAGATATGGAGACCGTTGTTGTCTTACATCTCAGTGGCAAACAATGTCTTGCTTTTGCTTCTTTTAAAGTTTGAAATTTTGCCTTTGGAAGTTTCTTCATGAAAAGAAGTATAGCAGAGAGAAATGGCTGTCATGTTTTGGAAAGAATGGGAGGTGTTTTAATTTTTTACTGTTGAAGTTTCCAACTTGTATAGCCTTCTGCCTGAGGTTTGGAAGCCAGTCAGCAGAGGATGTTTACACAGACATCTGAGCCAGAGTGGACGGCAGGGCAGACCCAGGTAATCAGTGGAGTCCATCATCCTGTGACTACGGAAGGCTCGTGTTTTATTATCGTGTAAATAGGAGTAGACTGGGAACTCCCTTCAGCCAGTTTTTGTGCCTTATTAATTTTAATATCCTCAACCTAAGCTCAGTGCCTGGCACAGACTTTATTTTTGTTAAAGGATAAGTGTAGAATTTCTGCTAGACATTTAAAGAATATATTAATCATCATCCTTTGTCAGGAGATATTAAAAACCACTGGGTTATTATGATACTCATAATTTGCATATCATACATTAAGTCATTTATATTTTTCAAAATGATTCCATAGTACTTTTGGACCCTATGGAACTTCTGGCCATTTGAATCCATGTAAGTGTCAAGGACAAGAAGATATACTCATCACATAAACCATGAGTGTGATGGTTAGTTTTGTGGGTCAATGTGGCAAGGCTCCTGCCAGTTATTCAATCAAACATGAATCAAGGTGTTGCTATGAAGATATTTTGCAGTGTCACTAAAATCTATAATCAGTTTGCTTCAAGTAAGGAAGATCCTCCCAGACAATCTGGGTGGGCCTGATCTAATTCGTCGCAAGGCCTAAGGAGCAGAAAAGCTTCCCTGTGGAAGAAGAAATTCCTCCTATGGACTGAAGCTTCAGTCTGCACATCAGCCTTCCAAACTGCCCTTTCTGACAGCCTGTCCCATGGATTTCCACTGCCTGGACAGCTTCCACAACCGCATAAGCCAATTCTTTGCAACAAATCTCTCTCTTTTTTAGATATATAACTCACATACAATACAATTTACCTATTTAAAGTTTACAAATCAATGGTTTTTGATATATTACATTATTATTATTTTTAAAATTTTGGTAAATATAGAGCTAGCAAAATTTACTGTTTTAGAGATTTTTAAGTGTACAATTCAGTGGCGTTATATCAACAATGTTGTGAGACCATCACCACTGTGTATTTCCAAAATTTTTTTAATCATTCCAAACAGAAACTCTGTAGCCATTGAGCAATAATTCTCCCTTTTCCTTTCTTTTCATGGTAACTTCCAATACATTCTCTGTCTCTATGAATTTGACTATTCTAGATATTTCACATGAGTAGAATCATATTTGTTCTTTTGTGTCTAGCTTATTTCATTTGGCATAAGTTTTCAAAGTTTGCTAATGTTGTAGCATGTATCTATGGCTGAATAATATTCTAGTGTATGTATATACCACATTTCATTTATCCATTCATCTGTTGCTGGACACTTGGGTTGAACATTTTGGCTGTTGTGAATAATGCTACAATGAACACTGAAATATAAGTATTTGTGTAAGTTCTTGCTTTCAATTCCTATGGGTAAATACCTAAGAATAAAATTGCTGGGTCATATGATAATTCTATGTAATAATTATTTACTATATATATCTCTTACTGGGTTTTCTTTGTGGTTGAACCCTGGCTAATACAAAGGTATAATATGGGGGAAGGAAGAGAAGGAGAGAGCATGACACATTTGTAGAACTGAAAGTAATCCATGGTGCATGTTTGCTATATTTGCTCCAGTTACATTTAAAAAATTTATTTATTTTGGTTTTTTAGAGAGAGGATCTTACTCTGTCACCTAGGCTGAGTGCAGGGATGCAGTCATAGCTAACTGCAACCTTGAACTCCTGGATAGCCTCAAGTGATCTTCCTGCCTTAGCCTCCTGAGTAGCTAGGACTACAGGTATGCACCACCACACCTTGCTAAATTTTTAAGTTTTGTAGAGATGGGGTCTTGCTATGTTGCCCAGGCTAAAATTTTTTTAAAAAATGTAACACTAGAATGCAGTAGAAAAATCTTATAATCTCTTCTTGACTTCCCCACTCACTACCCCTCCTCTCCTGGGATAAGAAATATTCTACATCTGGTGTGTATCCTTCTAATCTATGTTTATACATTTTCAAAATGTGTAAATGTGTATAAAGTACTGAGTGTTATAGTTTGAGGTTTAGAAATTTACATAAATGGCATAATACTTTATCCATTTTTACCTTACTTTTTCACTACTATAATTTATTATGCATTTATACAAATTTATACATTTAAATCTAGTTCATTTATTTTAACTTCTGAATCTCATTCCATTGTAAAAATACATTATTTTAAAATTTATTTTTATTTTTAATTCTTTTATTTTACTTTAGGTTCCAAGACACAGGCACAGAATGTGCAGATTTGTTACACAGGTATACGTGTGCCATGGTGGTTTGTTGTACCTATTGACCTGACCCCTAAGTTCCCTCCCTTTGCCCCCAAACCCCTAACAGGCCCTGGTGTGTGTTGTTCCCCTCCCTGTGTCCATGTGTTCTCACTGATCATCTCCCACTTATGAGTGAGAACATGTGGTGCTTGGTTTTCTGTTCCTGTGTTAGTTTGCTGAGGATGATGGCTTCCAGCTTCATCTATGTCCCTGCAAAGGACATGATCTCATTCCTTTTTATGGCCACATAGTATCCCATGGAAAATACACCATTATTTTTTATGCACTTCCTTATTGATTCTAATTTCCTACTATTTCAAGTAATGGAACAATGAATCCTTTTGCATGTTTTCTTATGAAAAAGTGGACAAATTAGGATAAAATTAAAGTTGGAATTTTTATTGCTCTTTTATCTGTGGCTAATCTGATGTTTATGACAGTCACTGAGTTTTTAATTTCAAAGATCACTTTTTTGAGAAGTTTTATTTGGATTTTTTTTTCAAATTCACCTGTTCATTTTACATCTTTTCTTATTTCATTATGATATTTCCTCCACTATATAAAGGAAGGACATAAAAGAAAACAGAAAAGAAAGAGGATGGTGTTGTTAGGACTTG
Organism: Mandrillus leucophaeus; assembly: GCF_000951045.1. Lineage (NCBI taxonomy): Eukaryota > Metazoa > Chordata > Mammalia > Primates > Cercopithecidae > Mandrillus > Mandrillus leucophaeus. The sequence continues at coordinate 1,814,640 of NW_012101421.1, forward strand.
GTAGCTGACCGAACATGGCAAGTAAAGAAGAACACAAAGTGAAAATATTAGCAACAATTAACATTTGTTGAGCACTTATGGGTCAGGCAGTGTGCTAAACACATTACGTGGGTGAACTCATTAATCCTCTGTGCAATAAAGGTATTGACCCTTGAGCAGTGCCTGGGAACCTAGAGGTTCTTATCAACCTGGAGGCCTGATAAGAATATCGATGTTTACCTGGAGCCTTGGGCCATGCCAGATAGTTTATGCTAACAAGGTGATTTATAGTGGGGGCTTTGGGCTTGACATCTGGAGAGGCTAAAGTTAGCCACCTGGGTGGTCAGCCATGTGTATGTGACTGACCCTCATTAAAAACTCTGAACACTAAGGCTCAGATGAGCTTCCCTGGTTGGCAATACTCCATGCATGTTGTGCCACACTGTTGCTAGGAGAAGTTATTGCTGTCCATGTGATCCACCGGGAGAAGACAACTGGAAGCTCTGTGCCTGGTCTCTACTGGACTCTGCCCTATGCACCTCTTCCTTTTGTTGATTTGAGTCTTTATTCTTTGGCTGTAAGAAACTGTAATTGAGAGCATAACGGCATTTCTGACTTCTGTGAGTTCTGGCCAACTATCGAACATCGGAGTGGTTTGGGGACTTCTGAACTGCATCCTTACAAAAGCTTCTTCAGGTGGATATTATCATTTTCATTTGTATAGATGAGGACACTGAAGATCAAAGAAATTAAGTAAGGAATAATGAAATCTTAGTGTAAATGAAGACCTGCATGGTTTCCATACCTGCCTATCCTAAACTTTCTAAATCTGTGCATCCTATGCTTCTGGCATGAGTGACTGGATGCAGTTCACCAAGAAGTGGAGTTGAGAAGGAATAAGTTTTGGGAGAAGATACTTTGTTTCTTTTTTGTGGCAGCTGGATGTGTGGGTTTAGAGCTCAAAAACAAGGTCTGGGCCAGAGCTATAGATTAGGAGTCATAGGTGGGTGGGGTTGACAATATGGGAATGGATGTCATCATCAAGGTTGAGTATGCAGAGAGAAAAGAGATAGACTGAGAAAAGAATCCAAGACTCACCAATATAGAAAGATGGGATAAAGAGAAGGAAGCATAAAAGGATACAGAACAAGGGTAATCAGGAAGAAAAAATGAAAACCAGAGAATCATGCCAAGAATATTAAGGGAAAAGGGTTTTTTTTATGGTTTTTGTTTTTGTTTTTTTGTTTTTTTTTTTAAAGGCAGGGCCAGTGCTGTCAAACTTACAAATGTGTCACATAAGAGCATTAGTGTCCACTGGATTTGGAAACTAGGAGACCATGGCAAGTGCAGTTTCAGATTAGGGATGAGGACCGGATATAGTAGTAAGGGAGAGTATGGCAATGGGGAGGTAGATAGCTCTTTCTTTGTCACCTGCACTAGTCGTTCAGCATTCACGTGATTCCTTGGGATGCTATTTAACTGCTACTTTTCATTTCCCATGGGATTGTGATTTCCTTCAGGTCCCAGCTGTCTCTGATCCTAAGTCCCAGAGAGACTTTGCCATGCTAATGAATACACCGCTGGTGCAAGTTCTCATTTAATGAGAGTTAGGTATGCTGAAGAGGGGCTCATAAAGGGAGTGGGAAGCCCTACAAAGGGGATTATTCCTGGTGGGGTTCAGAGCACACCTAGAAAGGCAAGGGCTCATAGGATGCAGTTGTGTTTGAGAGTTAACTGAAGCTCTGGATTAGAGATACCCAGTCTCACATCCTGGTTCTGATACTTTTTGTATAACTTTGAGCAACTATTCTAAGTTTCTGTTTCCTTATTTGCAAAAAGGCTATATTAGTTTGCTAGAGTTCTCATAACAAAATCTCACAGACTAGGTGGCTTTAACAGTAGAAGTTTTCTCAGAGTTCTGGAGGCTAAAAGTCCAAGGTCAGGTTTGGTTTCTTCAGAGGCCCCGTCCTTGGCTTGCTGATGGCCACCGTCTTGCTGCGTCCTCACTTGGTTGTCTCTCTGTGTTCTCTATATCCTGATCACTGCGTCTTGTAAGGACACCAGTCATGTTGGATTAAAGCCCATCTTAATGACCCCGTTTTAACTTAGTTATGTCTTTAAAGGTCCCAGCTCCAAATATAGTCATATTCTAAGGTCCAGGGGATTAGGACTTCAACATATTAATTTTGCAGGGAACACCATTTATCCCATAACAAAGGTGATAATAGTAAAACCTATTTCATATGATTTGGGGAAGAATAATTGAGAAAATATGTATAATACAATTAACACATTTACCTATAGTAACTACTAAATAAATAACCCAGATGAGAAGAAACCTGCAGACCTAGAAAGGAAGTGCTTGCCTAGCTAGAAAAGGAAGTAAAAAGGTTCACTTCCTGGGTCATTTCTTCCAGAACACATTCCCTGACCCACTCCCTTGCCTATGGACGGGGGTGGGGGGGTCTCCTCTTTGCTCTGGTCATGTCTGCCCGTTTCAGTTACATTACTGTTCTCCCGAAGGTCTTCCCCCTTGAGGGTGGATTCTTTAATATTAAGAATCATGTCTTTATTCTCTATATCATCAGCATACAATCAGGACAAATTGCACAAACATATTTGTGCATTTTTCTCACATTTTTACAGCAAAAGTGTACATAAAATAAATGAGAAATTAAGAATACTAAAAACATTGGTTTGATTCATGAGTATTTTGAATCTTTCAATGAAGTTGCCTCTTAGGTTTCCCTCTTTGAATCAAGGGAACCTGATAAGTTTGCATGGCACGCAGTCCACATACTGTTATGCTGTCTCAATATTTAGCTAGCTTTCTCGTTCTTCCTCCCCACTGCCCTAGAGCAAATGCTGAATTTTAATTTTGTAATTTTATATCTAAATTTTAGCTACAGCCTTTTCACAGTTATAAATATATAGATCCCACTCCCCCCGCCCCCGCCTTCTGGTTTTGAGTTTGAGTTTCAAACTCAAAACAAGCTTTATGTAAATTTGCCTTCTCAACTTCATGCACCTGAGTTAAATGAGGCTCATAAGAACGCTTGCATTCGGTTAATGTTTTCCTCCTGACACAGAATTTTAATTTGGAATTGTATTTTTGAAAAGGTGGTACGGTTTAGGAGGCTGCCAATTTAGGGGGTCATTTAAAATGATGCCTTCTCTGTTCAGGGTGGTAAGAGGGCTTCTTCTGGGGCATTAACTAGGCCAAAATTTGCCAAGGTCAGGAAGCAACAGATGTCCTTGACACTGAAAAGGTCTATTTGGAAATCAGAAATATTTGGAACTCGAGTTGTTGTTTTTAGTGTTGTTAATGGGCAACAGAATGCTAATTAGTCAGATTAACTAAATGGCTGAGTCATGCCGTAACCCTTCTCAAATAAAAAGTGCCCATTTTGAGATGCTAAATGAAAACATAAAGGCAGCCAACCATACCATTCTTGAAAGATGAGAGAGTACCAGCAAGGCTGTTAATGTAGCAAGTGAATTAAGTTTCATACATGTGATTGTGTGAGTGTGTGTGTGTAGATACATGCCAGGTTTCACATCTAGATTCTACTCTAATAAGCTAAGGACTTAGATAAATCCTACAATAAACATACATTTCTAAATTATTTGATCAAATCAATTTATTCTTTAAGGAAAATCTATTCACAGTTTTTGTTTGAAATAAAAATTTGAAAACTTAAGAATTAAATTCCTGAACATTTTGGTTTTGGAAATTGCAAGTAGAAGGGCCAGAATGGTGGAGTCAGGTTCTGAGGTGGGGCTTGGTCTGGGCGCTGCAGATTCAGACACACTGTTTTGGGATATCTTCTTCGCAAGAATGCCTTAGGCTTTCTTAAACAGAAACTAATTTCCCAATGATATGTTTGGTTATTTTTTTCTTCTCTCAGTTGTTTCAGTGGTTACCTAAATAAGAGGTCTTTAGACAATTTCTTCTAAAGGCCTTGGTGGACAGTTCCAAAGTGTTTTTTGCCTTCCACAATTGTGACTGTTTCAGTTTCTCCCACTCTCAGTACAGTAGGACTGTTAACAAGATGACCAATACAGGGTCATTGGTGCCGGCTGACTTAAAACAGAAACACACAGGAGAACTTGTAGATGTCAGCTATGATAGGAAGACTAAGATCGTCACGTGTTCTCAATTCTCACAGTATACTGCCAAGCAATGCTGAGAAACAAATGGCTTTTTCTTAGAATGACCTAGACTAAGGGTATGACTAAGAAACACTTTTGAGCCGGGCATGGTGATGCACGCCTGTAGTCCCAGCTACTCAGGAGGCTGAAGCAGGAGGATCCTTTGAGCCCAGGAGTTTGAGTCTAGCCACTCTATTTCTCCATAGCTTTAAAATCCCTTGGAAGAGGAAACACTCTCATTTTATTAAAAGCAAGTAAGAAAAGAAAAATTCATGGGGTTGGGACATTCTAGTTTTGGTGAGAATAAGATTGTGATGTGTGCTGTGGAAAGGTGTCTTCATGAAGGCGAATCTAAGAGAAAGCATGTGGTTGGTGAATGTCACCTCACTGACCTTCTGATATGACTTGGCATGTCCCTGAGCATCTTCAGATTTTCTCTAACAGGAGAAAAAGGAATTCCTGGAGAGGAGATGTGTATGTGCCTGTGCTGGCACAGCTGAAAACTGTAATCAAAACAAAACAAATCTGACCTACAGTATTACATCATTGATGGTGTCATGTTGACCTATTGTAGAATTAGCTGGGGGTCACAGTCAACATTATTTTAAACAAGATAAGGATACATTAAGGTGTTAGAAAGGTCATTCTAGCAGCCAACAAATTAGAGAGGCAAAAGCAGGGAGTACTGAGGGAGGCAGACCACCAGGGAGGCTATTGATGTGACACTGTCCGGGGTCTCTAACCAGGGTGCTTGCCAGACAGCTCTGTAACTTGAAGGGTGATTGCCACTCTGGCAGCACAGACATCCCTGTGGGCTCACTTGAAATGCAAATTCATAGGCCCTGCCCTGACTTGTGAATCCGAATCCCTGGGGATGGTGTCCGGGAGCCTGTTTTTATATGCTCTCTGGGGAATTCTTACAAACATTCAAGGTTGAGGATGCTGCTGTAAGGGAGATCCATGGGAACAATCTCGTTCTTCTTTGGTGACCTGCATGTACATTCACGTCCATCTCCCGTTCTGGAGAAACTTGCTTGATATGGTTTGTGTGTCCCCACCCAAATCTCATCTTGAACTGTCGTTCCCATAATCCCTACATGTCATGGGAGGAACCTGGTGGGAGGTAATTGAATCATGGGGTGGTTACCTCCATGCTGTTCTCTTGATAGTGAGTGAGTTCTCACGAGATCTGATGGTTTTATTAGGAGCTTCCTCCCCACCTCCTGCTTCACACTGCACTTCTGTCTCCTGCCACCATATGAAGAAGGATGTATTTGCTTCCCCTTCCACCATGATTGTAAGTTTCCTGAAGCCTCCCCAACCATGCAAAACTGTGAGTCAGTTAAACCTCTTTTCTTTATAAATTACCCAGTCTCAGGTACGTCTTTATTAGCAGAATGAGAATGAACTAATACAGTGCTCTTCAGGGTTAACTTTCCATCCTACTGCAATGAGGGAATGCTTTTCAGCAACCAGGGTTCCACTTGGAAAACCACAACTTCCAGGGGATAAATCAGGCCACCTGGGAATAGTTTAGTCTCTTTACTTGAGAGGAGTGTTTCATCAGCTTCGATTCATCAGAGGATCTGGGCTGCATAGTAATAATAATCATCTGGTGACAACCAGCATTTGTTTAAGGGGGAATGGATGATGGCAGAATATAGAGGTCTTAAGTGTTAAACAGCAATAAATCTTCTCTCTTTGTCTTTGTGGGCTAGGATAATACTAATCATTCTCTTCCTTCCTTTCAGGGCTATGCCTAGGCAGAAAAGAAGCAGGTAGCAGCTGAGGGGGAGGTTTCAGGATATCACAAAGACCTCCAGGAAAGCCTCAAATCCTTCCTGACTGCCAGTGTTCCCTCATGTACTGGACACTCTGAAATTCTATTACTTTCTTTTATTAGTTAAGCCTTAGTCACGTAAAATATAAATTTCTTCTAAGTGGGTAGTAATTTAATATTACCCTTTAGTGAATTTGAGGAGAACCCCAAATAGGTGTATTATTACCTTAAAATATACACATACTGGACGGGTGCGGTGGCTCATACTTGTAATCCCAGCACTTTGGGAGGCCGAGGCGGGTGGATCACGAGATCAGGAGATGGAGACCATCCTGGCTAACACGGTGAAACCCCGTCTCTACTGAAAATACAAAAAATTAGCCGGGCATGGTGGCGGGTGCCTGTAGTTCCAGCTACTTGGGAGGCTGAGGCAGGAGAATGGCGTGAACCTGGGAGGCAGAGCTTGCAGTGAGCCGAGATTGTGCCACTGCACTCCAGCCTGGGCAACAGAGCAAGACTCTGTCTCAAAAAAAAAAAAAAAATATATATATATATATATATGTGTGTGTGTGTGTGTGTGTGTGTGTGTGTGTATGTACTATAGCACCAATATTATATACCTTATACTAATGCACAAATAATAATGAAAATATAAATGTATATCAATTATGCATTTCTCCCAATCCCTAATAGATCGTGTGGCACATTCTGCTTCATTGGTTCCTGCTCTAAAATGCGAGGTCTTAATCTGGGAAAATCCATGATGGGCTCCAAAGTGTTGGTCTACCCCCTGAAATAGTATTTAGAATTGATAAGCACTTTTCTGGAGACAAGGTGTACCTAGAGCTTTCTTAAAGTGCTTTTCCTAAAGGTTAAGAGTCACAGGTAACTGAAAGAGGAGCTACAAATAGGAGTTTGCAGGGTGATGCTCTGTCTATTTTCTAAATAGGCAAACTGTGATTCAGCAAAATTAGATGATTTCCTCAGATTTACTCAGCAGGAACCGGATGAATCTGGGATTCAAAAAGGGGCAAAAAGAGCCCTGGGAGATAAAGGGCTTAAGAACAGAGATTAGGGACATCAAAGAGACACATCCTTTCTTCTAATATCTGAGAAAGATGAAGCACTCTGCTTATCCAGGGCTCACCCCTCCAGTTATACTGTTGATTCCTCCTCCTCCTGCCTCTTCTAGGACAATCTCTATTAATTTTTCCTTTCTTTTTTATACCTTTAGTTTCTCCCACTGCGTTGGTGATTCTCAACAAAGCTCACTTTCAACAGGAAAGGTAAGTTAACGGTATGGGGTGTATAATGAAAACAAACCCAAAACCTCTCCATGTAATTCTACTATCTCTGTTTCATTCTCTCCCCTCAACTGAGAACTATTCCCCTGTATTATCTCCCACCCTCTTGCCTGTGAACATACTCAGCATTCTCTATTATAAAAATCATGTCCTTGAAAATTACATGCTTTTTATTCTCTTGGTTCCTACTTCTAAAGCACAATACCGCTCCCATAACTATGGTGCACAGTTTCTATTAAAGTATGTACCCTATAATAAGATAATTTGTTGCCTACTTACCTTTCTCTTTCAATTGATCACGAAGGTCTGGAGTAGTATGTCATCTTCCTGGACCTGACATAATGCTAGAACAAAGCATGGTAACTCATATATGCTGAAAAAATGGCTGGATTTCATTGTCTAAAATCACAAATCAAACTCCATGCTATACAGAATGAACAACTATCCTGGTTTGCCAAATCCTGAGAAGTTTTTCAGGATGAAGAACTTTTATTGCTAAAACAGAAAAGTTGGCATCTCTACTCCTTAATGTGATCTAGACCCTCTGTGATCTGGCCCCAAGAAGTTTTTCCAGGCTCAACTTACATTATATCCTCTCAGACATCCCAGGTTCCAAAAAAGAAAATAAAGTCCCCTTGAAGTTCCCTGAAGATAGACCATTTATTAAACGTAGGATGAGAATGCAGGGCCTAGAGCTGAGTGTCAAAAGAAGATGGAGTGGTATTTTGAGTGCATTTGGTTCAACTTGCAGCTGGAGGTCATATAAGTGGAGCTGATCCGGATTATACAGGAAGGAGTGTGTTTGGTTGATCCAGATTACATAGGAAGGAGTGTGTTTGGTTGCAGCGCCAGGGTGGTTAAGAAGCAAGAAAGAAGTATGATGTAGTGCAGGAGTTCTCAACGTGTGGTCCTTGAATCAGTAGCATCAGTCTTACCTGGGAAGTTCTTAAAATGCAAAATACTCCCCTCAACCCCACACTGAATCAGACACTCGAGGGATGGGGCCCAGCAGTCTGTGTTTTAATAAGCTGTGAACTGTGATGCATGTCTTGTATGGTGAAATAAACACCTTACTAGGAGTCAGAAAACCTGGATTGTGATGGTAATTGTCATGAAGTATTGGTGAAACTGTGGCCAAGTGATTAAAGATCTCTTGGCCTCATCTCCTCTATCTGTTAACTGTGGGTAATTCTCAAAAGAGTTGAGAAAGACCCCATGGAGGATCAGAAGACTATGGCGTTTCAGAGCCACTGTACAGTGAAATAAACTATTTCAACTTGTAACTAGAGGTCAGATAAGTGGGAATGGTCACTTATGGTGAAAAACCATTTAGAGATGACTCTGTACACTGTCATCATCTCTATGGAAACACTCTACATACCTAAGGGCATGTTAGGGATCATTCTTGAGTGTGAAGGCCAGAATACAAAATTTCATAGTGCCAAACCTGGTCAGGGCTGAGATTCATTCTGATTATGGAACAAAACATCTCTTAGAGAAAACACTGGCTGTTCTCTCTGATGTTTTCTTAGAAAGTATCTTTTCCCAAATATCTGTAACATTCTCTTATTAGCCCGTATGTATCTATAATCCTATAGTTTCAACCAGTGTCAAAATCCTAATTTAATTAAGTTTGATGGACTGCCTACTACATGCCTATCACTATGCTAGAGGGATTTTGAGAACGAAACAAAGCCAATTTGATGATCCACATTAAGCTTTTTGGGAAAAATATTGGTGTATTGGTATTAGCATATAAATATAGCCTCAAATAATTGAAAGTTGGTGAGAGTGATAAATCTCTTTTGGGACAAGCTTGATATCAGGTTTTAATGACAGCAAGGCTCAGCTTGAATTCTGCTGCATATACAAACATTTTTTTTAGCCAAGAGTCACAAAAAGAGTCATAGAATCTGTTCTATAAGCTTGATACAAAGTCCTAGCTCTGGGTCCCTGTGAGTGCTCCAACAGCTCCTTGCATGAATGCTTCACTAGAGACACAGAGGCAGTAGTTTAGTAGCAGGATTTAGCTAAAGTCACAGCCAGATTCAGGAGAGGAGAATCCTCTGAGTCAGCAACTGGCCCCAAGATAATTCCCGAATCAAGCCTCAGGCACCGTTGTGAACTGCATAGGCTATCGAGGTTGCTGATTGATTATGCACGAATGGGAATGCCTGCACAATATTTTGGTCAATACACACATCTTGATCCCTCATTTCACCAGTGAAAAATCACTTTTTACATCCATGATGCTAACAAAGTCTCTGGAGTTGACCAGTTGTCAAGACTGCTGAAATACTGATAGAGCCTCGTGTGGAGGGTGAAGTTTCCATTAGAGGCTTTCAATTTCTATCCAACCACCCTGGAATGGATATTCTCAATTAGGGCAGCTGACTCCCCTCTCTCCAGCTAGATGAAAACTACCTACACAACATTGTCTATAGGGGAATATGTTAAAATCATAGGTAGCATGATTGGAACAAAGAAAGAACGTTACATTTCATAGTGTATAAAAATGCTATACTTCTGGTTAGACATTTCTAAAGATTTGCAATTTCATATGATTCAATCTAATACATACTCCTTGAGAGTCTCTGAACTTGAGTGCTCTCTCATTGGTTTTGTGATGTGGTTTTTGCTGCTTTCTCAACTGCCTTGCTCCCACCTCCCCAAAAGACTTTGACCTATGTTCTCTGCCTGAGATTGTTTTGTCCCAGTCCTTTTCCTGCTGTTACACATTCTTCCGGTCCTATCTCAGATATCCCTTTATACAGAGAACTCTAGACTCTCCAAATATGCCAGGTGTCCTCCTAGGATATCTTAAACCTCCTGTGCTAACTCCCTTCTGAGCACTGTATTGTAAATCCTGTTAACTTGTTTGTCTTGGCCGTTAGGTTGTGAGCTCCCTGAGAGCTGGGGCAGGACCTTCCTCATTGCCAGGACAGAGCAGAAGGCAGCAAACGACCCCTTGTGCTCCATCATGTGAATCCTTGAGAAGCTTCCTTGGGAGGGTGGAATACCAGGCACATTACAGTTAGGTGCTAAATTTTGGGATATGGTCTGTAAGTGCCATAAACATGGTTAGGCATAGAAAAACAAAGGTGAGGCTGATAGGAAGCCAATTAAAAGCATTTCAGAGATGGGGCTATAAGCCTTTGTCCTAAGTCACCCAGTTGTAAGAGACAGTGGAGGAAAACACACAGAACTCTGATTCACCCACTGTGGGACAATGAGGCTTCGATTAACCTCAGAGAGAGCTGCAGGCATCACCAGTTCTGTGCAAAGGTGACAAACAGAGGGATGAAGGAGGAATAACAATAACAGTTACGCCAATTAAAATAGAAATGATATCATCTGGGATCACTCAACCAATTAGCATACAATTTAGTATAATAAGCAATCAGAGAAAGGGAGAAAAAGAGAGGATAAGAACAAGAACACATGCGCCTACCAAAAATAAGAGAGAATGCAAAAGACGGAAACTGCTGGATTTCAGCGTTGGGTAGGTCTTTCTCATTTACCAGGAAGAATTGCACCCAAGAAGGAATATAACTCTACCTGCCATTTTGGAGTCCAGCTTATTATCTATTGTAGATTTTGACATCTTACTTAGCCTCGTGACAGTCTGATTTTAGGAAGAGTGTACATTATTTACATGAAAACAAATATGAGCATTAGGAGGCATTTTTCCCCTGCGTGCAATTCCTACTAAAGAATTTACATTCTTCTAATTTGCTGCTTTACTGCATCACTTAGTATCCGCCTGAGATGAGCACAATGTCCTCACAGTTAGGAAGGTGCTGAGGAAATTTACTCTTTTTAGCACTGAATCACTTGCTCTCCTCTTTAAAGCCACCAAACTCTCACTTATTTGAAATTCTCATTTCTAAGCATCTGTTTTGTTTTACAGGTATCAGCTGATCCCAAATCACAATATTCAGGCTTGGAAAGACTCTGATTTTAACATTTAATTCTGAGTGTACTGTTGCAGTATTTCCACTCTGATTGAAAACGGCTCTTTAAATAACAAATGCAGAGGCATGTGTTTTATTTATGTTGCAACTGATGAATTATTCTTTAGAATGGGGATTCTGAATGTATTTTAGCAACACACAAACATGAATACCATATGGTGGAGCTGCTTCCTGCAGAGAGTTAGGATAAACATCATGAATAGCATTAATGTAAACCACATGTATTAGTGGTACCCATCTTACTAGTTCAATAGACTTACAGGCTGAAACTGAACCAGAGTGTTTTAGGAAACCAAATATTGAACTTGTGAGATGTCAGGAGACTTTAGAATTTTGTTTGTTTCTTCCTACTTGTTTCCTAGTACAAAGTAGATTGGGCTTTTTTTTTTTTTTTTTTTTAACCTCTAGGAAAGGGAAGGTAAATTTAGCATATTTTCTTAAACACACAGGAATGCTTTTACTTACTGCATTTAGATTTTTAGGACTAAGAATGTCCCAAGAGGCCAACTTTGAAGCCAGCATTTGCTGTGATTTTGGGCTTTTGTCATTTGCAAATTTCTAGTAAAATGGAAAGAAATACAGAAAACCACTGAAGGCCTTTGAGGCATCATAGGACTATACATTTGTAGTCATGCCCACTTAACCTGAAAGAGTAGCTCACTGGCTCATGGAGAATATTTGTGCTTATTGAGGGCAAATCACACAGGTGAGGCTGATCTTCATTAGGACAAGGGAAAGGTGACAGAGGGCTGGTGGGAGTCACATTAATGGAGATTACTCTTCGTAGCATGTTTTATTTTCAAATGTCAGCAGGGAGTGAACTCTGCTGTGTCATTTTTGCTCAACATGTTATTGATATAATGTGGCTTGACTGGGTTATTACAATTACAAGCTATGAGGGCTGTATCCATTACTGCAACCTAGATTTTTAAAAATTCAAAGTCGTTTCTAAAGGGGTTGCTCTTTCATTGTGTTTGTCTCCTGCTGCTTAAATTCCCCACAAATGTAGTGAGATGGGAATAAGACGTTCCTTGCTCTTCACTATCTCTGTCCCTTTCTGCCTTCTTATTTATTGAGTCTGTACTCTGTACCAGATGTCGTGCTAGGTGCTTTCCATTGTTCTTGCAATTCCACTTCTTCTATTTGTTCCACTGTTACCCATGGGAGGAGGACCTCCCATCCTTCTTTTCCTGTTTTTACCACCTGTTCCCACTTTCCTTTCTCCACACCAAGACCAGACCTTCCAATGTCTTTAATGGTAACAGTAAAATCCATGTTGATAAGATTGGCCACAAATTATTCATTGTTGATGCTGAGTGAAGGATATATTGGGATTTATTATATTAATTTTCTACTTTTATACACGATCGAAGCTTTTCATAGCGAAAAGCTAAAACACTTCATGTTGATGACTGTTTTCAAAATCCTGGTCTTAGAGTTCTTGAATACATTCTTCACCTCTGTGTCAGTTACCATGGGCAACGGTACATACTAGACTTCCACATCACCCAGGCTTTTTCTCCTCCAAGATTTCAGACCATAAGATTTCCTTATCTGGACTCACTTTTCACTTTGCCCACTCCCATTCATTCTCCCTAATTCATCAGTACCCAGATCTCCCATTTCTTTCCTACTCTCAGTTTTCAGTCTCAGGATCCATTTGTTTTCATTTGGCTTCAGTTAATTTCCTGGTTGGGCTGGCTCTTTTGAATTTGGCAATAAAATGATTCTTATACCCGCAGCTTCAATTTCCTACTCACTTTTTATCATATGGTACTTCTTTTTCTAATCTTCATCCTGTGGAAGTCCCACCACATATTTTTGCCTGTGCTTATTTACATACCAAATATCCTCTAGAATAAGGCCATATTAGCATTCATGTGCCAGAAAATAGTAAATATTATTACTTTAGGGACTGTCCTGTGAGCTGGCATTTTCCTTTCTTTTCCTTTGTGTCTTAGCCATCCAGAGCAGCACTGTGTAATAGAACTTTCTATGATAATTGAAATGTTCTGTGAATCTGTGCTGTTCGATATGATAGCCAGAAGCCATGTGTGCTGTTGAGCACTTGAAATGTGACCAATGAGACTGAAAAACTGAAGTTTAACTTTCTTAAATTTTCATTGATTTACATTTAAATTTAGCCACATGTGGCTCTAGTGGCTACCATGCTGGACAGCACAGCTTGAGAGATTTGGGACATTGTCTAGTTTCAGTATCACTGCCACTGCCTGGAGAATCTTCCAGCCACGGTCATATGCTTCCTCCTTACCATGAAGAAAGCTGTGGATTATTTTCTCTCTTTGTGGCACCTTTTTGTTGTTTCTGGGGTAGAATGACTTGATGCTGAGGACAGAGATAGAAAACTCAGGGTCATTTGCTCCTGGCTGAGTCTCTTCTGCCAGGGCATCTTTTCTGCTTTATTTCAGCACCAAATGCCTGAGTTCCATTGTCTCCTTTCTGAGTGCTTGCAGCGTCCTCTGGCTAGTTCTCTTGCTGCCTCCTTTTGCTCCCCTGTAGACCATTCTCCACATGACAGGTAGAATAAATGGTGTAAGGTACATGGATGTGCTTTGGTCAAGGAATAGGCCAAAGCAGATATCCAGGCCTGCATGACTTAGCAGGTTTGGTGTGCGGGTGCATACCTCCACTTGTTATATAACCTGTTTATGTAAGTTTACATGTGGCTCTGAATCACTATTGTCTATAAAAGGTATAATTGCCCTGCTAGTGCTGTACAGGGGCTCTTGGGGATTGGCTCGGCAAAACATGGCTTGACATGACCGGCGTGCTGCTGCCGAGAGAGGGAGCGCGCCAAATCTGTCTTTGCAGACGGACAGGAGGGAGCAAGAACATAGCTCAGCTTGCTCGTGCGGAAGAGACAGAGTTGGCCAGGCGCGGTGGCTCAGGCCTGTAATCCCAGCGCTTTGGGAGGCCAAGGCGGGCGGATCACGAGATCAGGAGATTGAGACCATCCTGGCTAACATGGTGAAACCCCGTCTCTACTAAAAATACAGAAAATTAGCCGGGCGTGGTGGCGGGTGCCTGTAAGTCTCAGCTAATCGGGAGGCTGAGGCAGGAGAATGACGTGAACCCGGGAGGCGGAGCTTGCAGTGAGCCAAGATGGCGCCACTGAACTCCAGCGTTGGCGAGACAGCGAGACTCCGTCTCAAAAAAAAAAAAAAAAGAAGAGTTAATCTGCTGATCCTGAAGGCAAGGGAGAGCCGGCTGCACAGCTGTGTGGGAACCGCTTGCTCAAGCAGCTGAGACAGGCTGGACAGAGTGAGAGACCTAGTGTGAGTAAGCTGTTGATGAGAGCTGCTGCTGAATAAAACCGTATTCACCAGCCTATGCCCCCTCCCCCCATCCCCGAATGTTCTTTCTGCCCATCCACCCACTCCTCTAGGATTTCAGCATGGGCTGGACCCAGATCTTGGGACCTGACAAATGGACTAAAGTGAAATTCTTCTTCCCCTCTTTTGCCGTATCAGGAACGTTAACGTACTTTTCAGCTTAGAATGTTTCTCTTCTGCTTTTTGCATAGCTAGCTTCTCATCTTGCAAATCTCAGCTTAAATGACACCTTCTTAGAGAGGCCTTCTCTTTCTAAAGAATGTCCTCGGCTTGCTTCCATACAATCTGTCTCCAGCCCTCTTTCTCTCCCCTCTGTAGCATTTGTTGCAATTTGTAACTATTTGTTTGTTTGTTTGTTTTTTCCTGTAAAATGCACATTCCATGGAAACAGGGACCATAGTAGTTTTTGCACCCTTCCCATTGGATGGCTAGTACTTAGTATGTGATAGATACTTAATAAAGAATTGTTGAATGAATTGTTGAAACATTTCTGTCTTCTGCCTAGTAGCTGAAATCCATCTGAGAAAGGTCAACTTCTCAGCCCAAGAAGCAGAGAAAATCATTTTCAGCTGGGCTCTTGCTACATCTGGGAGTCAACTCAGTCCCTTCCTTCTTATCTTTCAGGGTTGTGCCATGGTGAGGGCTCTCAGCTTATAAGTTTTTTATTTTCTCTTCTCTTTTTCAAGAGATTTCTGGTTTATTTCCCCAGGTAGTTTCCTCCCTCTGCCCCTCAGCCAGAATTCTCTCAGCAGTTGCAGGTTCACTGATATGTCTTGTTTTGGAGCTTTTGTTACCATGGAGAAAGCCACATTTGATCTCTGAATCCATGGTCTTTAGCTGTTCTCCTCACTGTAGTGGGCAGTCCTTCTGGCCTCTGGCATTGGCTCCATGGTAAATTCCCCATGCTGTCCTCCCACAGGTTTAGGAGTCATTTTTGTTCGGTAAAGAACTATTTGTAGCTATCTCTGTATTTCCATCTCTGACCTCTGTCTTCCTGGATGGAGAGCAAGAGAGGCTAGCCCCATTCCTTCTCAAAATCTAGAGCATGGGCCAGCAGCATGGCATCACCTGGGATTTTGTTAGAAATGCAGAATTTCAGGCCCTAGCCCGGACCCACTGCATCAGAGTCGGGGGCGGGGGGGGGGGGGGACATTGCTCTGGGGTCAGAGAGAAAACAGGAGCTTCCTGTGGTGGCTCTCTGTGTTCCTCCACAGGCCCCAGACCCATCCATCTGGGGCTCCAGTAGTGATTCTCTTTCTACTCAAATAAGACTTTCTGTCCAACAACAGAAATAGTCAAGGTCTACTGACCATCCCTTCAAAGTGGGGCTTACATTTTCATGTCAGTGAATATGCCAGTGATGTGGGTTCACCTGAGGCTGGATGGCAATGGTGGGTTGACATCCTGACTAGTTGCTTACTGGCTGTATGAGACAGGGTATTGTATTAGTCAGGGTTCTCCAGAGAAAGAGAACTAGTTGGATATATAGGTATATAAGAGGAGATTTATTATGGGAATTGGCTCACGTGACTATGAAGGTAGAGAAGTCCCACAGTCTTCCATCTGCAAGCTGTAGAACCAGAGAAGCCCATGGTGGAATTCAGTCAGAGTCCAAAAGCCTGAGAGTCAGGGGAGTCAATGGTCTAACTCACAGTCTGAGGCCAAAGGCCTGAGAATGGGCGTCATTGTGTAATTCCTGGGGTCCAAAGGCCTTAGAATTAGGAGCTCTGACATCTGAGGACAGAAGATGGATGTTCCAGTTCAAGAAGACAGAGAAAAAATTATTCCTTCCTCCACCCGTTTTATTTTATTTGGGCCTACAATGCATGATGCCTGCCCACACTGGTGAGAGTGGATCTTCTTGTCTCAGTTTACTGATTCAAATGCTAATCTCTTCCAGAAACACTATCACAAACACACCTAGAAGTAATGTTGTACCAGCTATATAGGTGTCCATTAGTCCAGTCAAGTTGGCACATAAAATCAACTATTGTAAGCATATTACACAATCTTTTTATGTCTTTTTAACAAGTGCATTAATAACATAGCCAGCATTTATGGAGTGCTTACAATGAGCCAGACTGCATTAAGTGCTATGCTTGAATTTATGCTTATTTTTCTATAAGATCCCTTTTCATGATCCTTTTATTGTAGATAGAAATTTCAGGCTTAGAGATGTGGAGTGCTTTGGGCAAAGTTAAATAGTTGTTGAATGGCTAAGGTGCAATTTAAATCTAGGTCTGCTTGTCTCCAGAGTCTAATCCCCTACTGCTATACAGCATTGCTCTTGGATGGTACCATTTGAGGCCTTATGACAACACAATGAAATAATACAGTGTTGATAAATGGTTAAGCCCTGTGTAAATGCTAGTTAACATAATTTGGAGTCGAGAAACATTGCCAGATCTTTCCGCACATGATCATCTTGTATATATGTTTTCAGAGTGGCTTCCCTGGCTACACCGTATCTGCTAGTGTCCACAGATCTTGGCCACTCCTATGGACAGAGCAGCATGATGAAGCTGTAGGGATGTTAGTTCTCTCCCCAAGCTACCAAGGTGATCTAGGTAGAAGTGAAGGGAGAATGGTTCTCCTCCATGTGCTGCAGACAAGTTGGAGACTTGGACCCGTCCTGGATTATGAATGCTCTATTGATCCGCTCCTTTTATGTGGGAAGAAAAGAACTAATATCCAAACACAAAGTGCTTAGGCTCCTTCAAACAAGAATCTTAACTGCTCACTGGGTGTCTTATTCTGTGTACTTCCACCAACATCTCTGGAAGCAGTACAGAACAGAAAATTTATCCCCTTTTCATACCTGGGGAAACAGAAGAAGAAAGAGGTGAAATCATTTCTAAGGTCACAGAATTCATCATTATTAAGAACAAGGACCAGTAAGTTAAATATTTTTTTACTCTAAATTCAGAGCTTTATCTATGGTAGATTTTTCTGCCTAAAAAGCTCACATTTTGGTTCTTTTATGCTAAGTTTTACTTCAGCGTTTCTTCTGATGTATGGCCCAAATTCTGCTTCAGTGGGTATTGCTCAAAACTCATTTCTTTGGTGAACCATCCTCTAATCTCATATGACCACAGGCTCTCCTTAGACCGAAGCTCCCAGACATGGTCTTTGAAAAATGACATCATAATCCTAAAAAGAAGTGAAGGAAATTGAAACCAATCTTTGCGACATACTATTTTTATTTGGTCGCTCATGCTATTTAGATGGAGAGGGCACTGGATAGGGACTATATCTTTTCCATGTTTTATACCATGCTTAATAAGTTCTCAGAATATAATAAATGTTTCACAGGCCAATGAAAAATTTCAAAGCATATAACCTACTGGGGAGGTTGTAAAATTATTCATGGCTGGCACTGATGAGAAGATCAAGAGTTTTACTCTACAGGGAGAAGACATTGGTGACACCCCAAGAAGCCAGGAGTTATTCTTAGGAAAACCAGATACATGGAGTATTTCAATAAAACCTATTTTTAGAGTGAATGTTAATAAGACATTTACAAATGTGTATAAAAATAAGATGCTAATTTGTGCCACTCTATGATAAAATTAATAGTTGGTACTGGTTATTTATCCTATGATACACTAATTTTTTTTTTTTTTTTTTTTTTTTTTTTTTGAGACGGAGTCTCGCTCTGTCGCCCAAGCTGGAGTGCAGTGGCCGAATCTCAGCTCACTGCAAGCTCCGCCGCCCAAGTTTAAGCCATTCTCCTGCCTCAGCCTCCCGAGTAGCTGGGACTACAGGCGCCTGCCACCTCGCCCGGCTAGTTTTTTGTATTTTTTAGTAGAGACGGGGTTTCACCGTGTTAGCCAGGATGGTCTTGATCTCCTGACCTCGTGATCCGCCCGTCTCGGCCTCCCAAAGTGCTGGGATTACAGGCTTGAGCCACCGCGCCCGGCCGATACACTAATTTCAATATGAATCTTACAAGAGGAGCTTTAAAGTGATCTATTGCTGACTAAGTGACATACATGTATAGAAGAACATATGTATATTAAATATTGTATATGTAAATTATTTTCAATGATGAAATCATGTCTGATGTCTGAACAAGTGAAAGGGCTTTGTGGAATTCTAGGAAAAGTGCAAAGATACTGGACAAATACACTTTGAAAAAGGACTATCGTTACTGTAACCATATGACAGTTACATAGGCTGTCAGAAAAAATTACCTGGAATAACTTTATGCATGGAAGTTGACAGTAACCATTATTGAACATTTGCTTCTTTAATTTAACTGTCGTAATGCCCTGCTATCAATTTTCATTGCAAATGAAACATTTACTAATGTATATATGTGTAACTGAAAGACTTAGTTCCTATATATTCTGTAATAGTCCAAACACATCTGTAGAAGAAGGTTAATACAAAGGAATTTCAGGTCATTGACGGAGTGGGTACATGGAGCCACTGAGAAGCAGAGCCTGTGAGAGACTCAAGTCCAGGTCAATAGTCAGTGCTGGAATGAGCTGGGTGGAGCAGAGTGACCTGGAGTAGAATGTGTCCTCAAGCAAGACTGAAGTAGGAGGATAGGGAGGGAGGTGGTTTATCTGAGATGGCTTGTGAATTAAATGTCACTCCCAAGATAGTCAGAAGGAAACTAATTCATTATTTTAAAAGGCTAGGAAAATTGAAAGATTGATTCATTCATTCAATTCAAATATCTGTTGTGTACTTACTATGTGGCAGCCTTCATGTTAGACATTGTATATACGATGGTGACTCAGTCATAGTTCCTGAGATTAAAGAACTCACTATCCTGTGAGAGTGACTGTTAAATTAATAGATGAAAAGTGCTAGGTGCTATGATAATGATGATGACAATTCTTTGAATATTTGCTACATGTCAGGTATATATTTTATTTGCATTTACATGCATCAAGACATTTGGTTTTTATTTGAATACGCTGATAGATAAGAGTAACTACTAGATGCTCTGATATCACATAAAAGGAGAGTATCTAATCCAGTTTAGGAGGATTATGTAAGGTGGTGAATATCTTAAATGAAAGTGGAGATGAGATGGGAGTGTGAGGGAGAGTAGGGTGGAGACGGGAGCATTCTGGGGGCGCATCAGAATTGGTGTAAGATAGCAGCTGGTTCCCTCTCCTCTACATTGTAGCCCTACTTAGCAGGGTTTTGCATAAATAACATACTTCCTGGCAAAAAAAAAAGTCATCCCATACATAATTAGAAAAATCAAGTTCCACCCCCACAACTTGCTTTGTCTCTTTGGGATGTATATGTTGCTCTTGTTAGCCAATGTATCTGGTCTCCTCTCTAGTAACATAGAAGATTAAATTTCCTTTATCCCTAAAGACAGCCATGGAATTTGCTTTGGCCAATGGTATGTGAGCAGACGTGAATTGGGTGGAGGCACACAGTTGTTGGTTTGATTCTCCATCCGCCTCTTGGTTCTCTTGAATCAGGAAATCATGTGTTCCTGACGGCATGACTGCGGGGACTGGAGGCTCTGTCCATGGGGATCAGTGAATTGCTTCACTGAGTGTCCTCAGTGTTGGAGTGAAGCTCTGGAGGGTCATCCTGACCTACAGCAAGTTTTGAGTGAGAAATAAATCTCTGTTCTGTGAAGTTGCTAACATTTTGTGGGGAGTGGTGTTTGTAACTGCAGCATAATATCGCCTGTCCTGCTTGCCCTTATTTCAGTTGAAAACCTTTTTATTTTTAGATTTCCACCTTGTTTTTATATCCTTTGACTAACTTTTACTATAAGGTATCGTGCATCCATACATGTACTGGGATGAAATGACTTTTGAAAATAATGCACTATTATTTACAAATCTTTTGGTGAATTTCAGATGAGAGTTTGAATTTAAAATATGAGAAATGATTCCATTAAAATACTCTATGGGCAATACCCTGGAAGACACATTCAATAATATATTTCCTTCAATGGTTTGATGTTTGTTCGTTTATTTTTACTGGCATAATACACTCTACAGTTTTCATATAATCACTAATTAAAGTTACCGGAATTTTCAGGTAATATGACATTCCTATATTTATTAGGAATAAGCTCCTTAAAAATTATGAATGTGAGTTAAATCCATATATCCTTCTGGAGCTGTTTCTCTTTTTAAAGGGTATGTTTCCACTACATCGCTAGACCTCACAGTTTGCATTAATTAAAATATGCATTAATAGAATTCACTGAAGCTGGAATTTCAATGTTAGACACTTTGGGATGGTATGAGAAGGCTGGACAAATGTTTGTAAATTTGGATCCGTTTTTTGCTTAGAATCTGCTGTCAGTTTTATTTCTTAAAGAAACTCGCAGCTAAAGTAAAAACAGATTAATATAAATTCAGGTATAGATACATCATCAGTAGACAATGAACAAAATTTCAAATGGGATTCTGTTTATTATACAATTTACAAAGGATAAGGGAAGCTGAGATTTTTGGGGGTGTTATTATTTGGAAACCCAGAGAAAGAGAGCTGGAAGTTGTAAGATTTTTTCCTGTAGAAGGGCTGCCCTCCCACCAAAAACAGAAAAGATGGGCCATAGATGGATATTTCAAGTCCTTTTGTTTGTTTGTTTTAGCACCCATCCCAAGATTAAGTATTAATACTATGCTACACTCTGCAAGAAACAGTAGAGGTAAATGTTGAGATTACCCAAAAAGGCAAAGAAATTGGTTATGTCTCATAGTCTTGATGACTGAAAAAATAGCCTTTGCCCTAATTATATCTACACTTTCTTCTTCCAGGTTCTGTCACTTTTCTGCACTCAGAATTCCTTGTCTCTCTCCCAGCGCTTCCCCTGTTCCCTCTTTTTCTTCCTTTCCTTTCTTTCCTGGTGTGACTCTGTCTGACTTCCACTTTTTCACTCTTTCTATAGACTCTTAGGTTCTTGGAGGAGGGAGGAAATGAGATGAGATGTTTTAAACTTCCTTTGGCAGAAAGCAGAGTATTTTCTGATCATCCTTTTCCAGTCTTTTGACTGAGAAGCTTGTTGGGGGCTTGTTTTAGTATTTTCACAGCTGTTATTATGCAGATTTCATCATTTTATTACTTGGCTAAGTAGGGCTCTCAAGAAAGAGGTCTAAACAAATGGGAATGATAAGACCTATTCTGGCAAAACATTTTTAGCACCAGACTATTTTGTATAATGCATATCTTACTGCTGTATACCAGGTTTAAATCACGGTAAGATAATTATAGATTAGAAATTGTACCTTAGAGATAATATGTGCAAAATAAAGTGGAGTAAAGAGTGATTCACTTGAGAGCAGAATTATGCCATTACCAGAAAAATTAAATTCTAAGCCTCAAGATTCAGGTTTCCCTTGTGGGGTTCATTCTGAGTGCACTTGTTTCTCTTTCAGTCACTTTCTCTTTTCTGTTCAGTGTCTCTAAGAAATCAGTGTCATCAGGTAGTTTGCTAGCAGAGGCATTGGTGCTCTAAGCAGGAAGTCAAAGTCAACATGATAATTGGATTGTCAAAGATGGAGTTGGTGGGAGGTCTCCTGGATTCTCCTCCAGTGGTCTTTCCAGTACAACATGTCATCTATAGTATCTACTTGGCTTTGGAATAGAATCAAAAGATTTAATCTTCTTTACAAGTATGAGTGCTCATGCACACACAGAGACAGCAATCTTTTACATACAAATGCACATATTCCCTTACTTCAGGTGATTATACATTTACCTATCTGATTATTTCATATATGTATACACACATATATACACACTCACCTATATATATATACACACACAAGCACGCATATATATACACACAGAATGTTCTGCAACCAAACTTCTCTGTACAGGGACATACTTGAATTAGGCAGAGCAGAAGGTCCCTGGTGATCATGAGCACTACTTCCAAAACATGGGTGATATGGTTTGGCTGTGTCACCACTCAAATGTCATCTTGAATTCCTACCTGTTGTGGGAGGGACCTGGTGGGAGGTAGTTGAATCATGGGGGCAGGTCTTTTCTGTGCCATTCTTATGATAGTGAGTAAGTCTCACAAGATCTGATGGTTATTATAAGGCGTAGTTTTCCTACACAAGCTCTTACTTTGCCTGCTGCCATCCATGTAAGATGTGACTTGCTCCTCCTTACCTTCCACCATGATTGTGAAGCCTCCCCAGACACATGGTCCAATTAAACCTCTTTCTTTTGTAAATTGCCCGGTCTTGGGTATGTCTTTATCAGCAGTGTAAAAACAGACTAATAAAATGGGCAACCCAATTACCACTAAACAGGGGTTTACAGCAATCACACAACTATTGTGTGAACTCCCAAAAAAGAATACCTTATATGTTCTCATTTTATTTCACCTTTGCAGATTTGTTGTTTCATTAATGAATTGCTCCACCTGTTTAATATGCACCAGGACAACAAAGCCAAGAATTCTCTCAAGCAACTTACACTTGGATTTGGAATATACTATAAAAGTGTCCTTATATAGCACAGTTCCCATTCTAGTTATACTTTGTTATAACTGATAGTGCAAATTAGTTTAAATTTCCTGCACACATATATGAGCTGAAGTTGGAGGAGGTAGTCCAAGTTTGTATTGGATGCAATGGGAGAAGGAAATGGATAAGAAATTTGCCGTGGACAGAGAAGCAAACGTCCCTTTTTTTGTGGGGGGTGGAAAGGAGACCAAGGAAGACTGTGGGGACGTTGATACCTTTTTTATTATGAAAACATGAATTTATTTAGCTGATTTTTTATTGTAGACACATTAATAACTAATTTTTCAGTAACTTTTTTTTACTATAAAAGTAATACTTTTTTATAGGAAAAAATACAAATAAGCACATCTAAAAATTCACTTCCATTTAAAAATGCATGGGACTTGATCTGCGCAAAAGGATCCACATATTAAGTGTAGTTATCCCTGGAGGAGGGATTACTAGTGCAATTATTTTATTTTTATGGTTCTTTTGGAGAGAACCAGAGAGCTGTTTTAAAAAGTGCTGTTGAATTAGACCTGTGTGAGAAATCACTGCTGTAAAATACTTGAAAAACAAAACAAAACAAAAAAACACTGAAAAATCTAGGAATGAAACACCCTGATTGTATCCCAAGTTCTTTAAACTTTTTGTATTTTCCTTTAAAGAACCAAACTGGAAATGGTTGACAGCACACTACAGGTGTGTGCAACCACACATGGTTCTAGCAACAATTGAGAATCAAAGACCAGTCTGTGGCTCTACAGTGACAAATTATCATCAAATAAATGTACATTTATATATTTTAAGTTACAATAAAATGCTTAATGTGTTTTGTGTCTCTTTAAAAATTTTTATTTCTTTTCTTCTTTTTTTTTTTTTTTTTACTGTAATTGACTGTTTTTGACAACTCATCCCAATCTTTCTTTCCAATTGTCATTTCCTATAGTGGTAGGTAACATAATCTAGTAAATTCCAATTAAACTACACCACTTTGGAACTTTTCTTAGACTTTCAGTCTTTTTAAAAAATTAAGTGTTTTCTTGTGAGGTAATGGGAAAGTCACACAGAGTTGTAACAAATAATAGAGAGAGATCTTGTGTACTACATATCTAGTTTCCCACAAGAGTAATATCTTGTACAACTGTAGTTAAATATCACAAGCAGGATACTAACAATGACAAAGTAAAGAGATACAGACATTTTCTTCACCACAAGATTGCTCCTGCTGTCCTCTTATAATTATATCCACCTTTTTCCAGCCTCTACCTCCTCCTGAGCACCTGACAACCACTCATCTGTTCTCCATTCTTTACGCCATTTAAAAAATGTTCTGTAAATGGAATCATAGAGCATGTCAACTTTTGAGATTGGCTTCTTTCACTCAGCATAATTCTCTAGAGACTTATCTAGGTTATTTGTTGCTGAGCATCGTGCCATGGTATGGATGTACCAGTATGTTCAACATTCATCTAATGAGAGAAATTTTCTCTGTTTCTAGGATGATGCTATTATGAATAAATCTGCTCTAAACTTTTGTGTACAGGTTTTTCTGTGAACATAAGTTTTTATTTCTCTGGGATAAATGACCAAGAGTGTAATTATTGTATCATATGGTAGTGGCATAGTTAGAATTTTAGAAACTGCTACACTTTTCCAGAGTGGCTGTATAACATTACCACTAGATTTGTTTGAATAATCCTCATCCTTGCCAGCATTTAGTGATATCACTACTTTTTATTTTAGCTGCTCTGATGGGCATGTAGGATTATCACATTGTGATTTTAATTTTCATTTCTCTAACAGCTAGTGATGTTGAGTATCGTTTCATCTGCTTATTGCCATCTGTATATTCTCTTTGGTGAAATATCTGTTTTTGTCTTTTGCCCATTTTTGAATTGAATTTTCTGTGTTTTTACCATTGAGTTTTGAAAGTTACTAGTATTTTTTCTAGATACCAGTCCTTTGTCAGATATGGGGTTTGCAAATATTTTCTCTCAGTCTGTGGCTGTCCTGTCATTCCCTTAACAGGGTCTCTCACAAAGCAGAAGTTTTTAACTTTAATGAAGCCCCAATTATCAATATTTTCATTTATGTGTCATGCTTTTGGTGTCAAATTTACAAGCAATTTTCCTAATTCTATATCCTGAAAATTTTCTCCTTTTATTCCTAAAAGTTTTAGTTTTATATTTTGCATTTAAGGCCATGATCAAACTTTAGTTAATCTTTACAGAAGCTTTGGGGACTTATGTCAAAATTTCTTCCCCCATCACTTACTAATGTCAGATAGCTCCAGCACCATTTGTTGAAAAGGCTGTCTTTTGTCTATAGAATTGCTTTTGCACTTTGTAAAAAATCAGCTGAGCCTATTTGTGTGGGTCTACTTCTGAGTCCTTTATTCTGTTCCACTGGTTTATCTGTTAATTTCTCTGCTAAGACGTCACAGTCTTTTTTCCTGTAGCTATTATCTAATTGGGTAGATTGGTTCTTCCCACTGTATTCTTCTTTTCAAAATCGTTTCAGTTATGCTAGTTTCTTTGCCTTTCAGTATAAAATTTGGAATAATCTTGTCTATACATGTAAAGAAGCTTGGATTTTTATAAGAATTGTGATAAATCCGTACATCAATTTGGGGAAACTGACATCCTTACTATCCTGAGTCTACAGATCCATTAACACAGTGTGTCTTTCCATGTATTTAGATCTTTGATTATTTTCATCAGCATTTTGTAGTTTTCAGCAAAAGTTTTTCAGACCTACACATGTTTTGTTAGATTTATACCTAAGTATTTTATTTTTAATTAATACTAATACTATTAATTAAAAATACTGTAATACTATTAATTACAAGTAGTATTATAATTTTAATTTCTGTGTCCATGTGTTCATTGATAGCATGGAGAAAAACAATTGAATGTTTATCTTGTATCCTGCAACCTTGCTGAACATGCTTGTTAGTTCTAGGATTATTTTTGGTAGACTTTTGAAATTTCTCTACAGGCATTATGCCGTGTGCAAATAAGAACAGTTTTGTTTCTTTCCTTCTGATCTATATGCCTTGCATTTTCTTTTCTTGCCTTATTGCCTTGGTTAGAACTTTCAGCACTCTGTTGAATAAAATAAGAGTAATGAGAGTAGACACTCTTGCATTCTTCCTAATCGTAGCAGGAAACGATTATGTTTTTCACCATCAAGTATAATGTTAACTGTAGGTTTTACTTTTATTTTATTTTTTTCCTAGATGCTCTTTCTTAAATTGAAGTTCTGCTATTTCCATTTTTTTCTAAGAGATTTCATCATTAAGAGGTATGAAATTTTGTCAGATGCTTTTTCAGTCTCAGTCGATATGATCATGTCATTTATCTTCTTTAGTGAATTGCATTGATTAATTTTCAAATAGTGAATCAGCCTTGTGAATCAAATGTGGTTCAAATAAACCACGTTTGGTTATGATGAATATTTCCATATATTGATGAATTCTATTTACTAATATTTTAAGGATTTTTGTACCCATTCTCATGTGGGATTATTTGTGTGAAGTTTTCTTTTTTGTAATTTATGTGTCTGGTTTTGATATTGGGGCAGTACCAGTTTTGGTATCAGGACAATAGAATGAATTGGTAATTGTTCCTTCCTCTTTAATTGTTCTAGAATTGATTGTGTAAAACTGGTGTCTCTCTTGTTTAATTATTTGATAAAATTCTTCAGTGAAACTATCTAGGCTTGGAGATTTCTTTTAGCGGAGGTTTTAAATTATGAATTTTATTTTCTTATTAGTTATGGGGCTATTCAGTTTATCTATTTCATATTGGCTTATTTGTGGCATTTCACATTTTTTTGATGAATAGTTCATTTCATGTAAGATGTCAAATTTATCTGTGCAGAGTATATAGTATTCTCTTATTATTTTTTAGATGTCTTCAGGTGTATAGTGATATCCTTTGTTTAATTCCTGATATTGGTAAATTGTCTCCTCTCTTTTTCTCTTTGTCAGTGTTGCTAGAGGTTTGTCAATTTTATTAATCTTTTGAAGGAACAACTTTTTGTTTAATTGATTTTCTCTATTGTTTTCAATTTTGCTAATTTTTGCTTTTTATTATTTCTTTTCTTATGATTCTATGAGTTTATTTTGTTCTTACTTATCTTTAGATGAGAACTTAGTTATTGATTTGAGACATTTCCTCTTTTCTGATCTAAGCATTTGGTGCTATAAATTTCCCTTGCCACATTGCTTTAGCTGTATCCCATAAATGTTACGTTGTATTTTCCTTTTCTTTCAGTTCAATATATTTTTTATTTCTCTTGAGACTTCCTCTTTTTTATGCTAAACATTTGAGGTCTATATCAATGGACGAATGAATTAAAAAATTATGAAACATATACGACGGAATATTATTCAGCCTTAAAAAAAAGGAGAGTCTGCCATTTACAGGAAAATGGATGAAACTGGAAGACATCATGTCAAGAGAAGTAAGTCAGAAACACACAGACACACAGACACACACACACACACACACACACACAATACTGCATGATCTCACTTTTATGTGGAATCTAGAAAAATGTCAAAACTTCCTTTTTGATCATGAATTATTTTGGAGTGTTATTTATTTGTTAAATGTTTGTAAATTTTCCTGTTACCTCTGTTATTGAATTCTAGTTTGATTATGTGTGTTGGAGAATGTATTCTGTATGATTTCAAAATACACTCTAGGATTTGTTGAGGTTTGTGTTATAGAACAGAATATGTTATATCTTGATTTAGAACGTGGCCACCTTAAAAGAGTGTGTAAAGGAATGTACTCTTATGTAGTATGGTGGAGTATTCTATACATGTTAATTAGATCCTGCTGGTTGATGGTATTTTTTATTTCTTCTATATATTTGCTGATTTTCCTTCTGATTGTTCTGTCAGTTATTGAGAGAAAAGTATTAACGTCTCCACTGTAATTGTGGGTTTATCTTTTCCTCCTTTCAGTTTTATCAGTGTTTGCTTTATATATTTTGCAGCTCTGTTTTTAGTTACATACACATTTAGGATTGCCATGTCTTCTTGGTGGGTTGACTTTTTGTTATTATAAAATGTCTATCTCTAGTAATTATCTTTGCTGTGAAGTCTATATTATCAGATATTAGTATAGCCTCTCCTGCTTTCTTTTGATTGATGTTTGAAGGGTATATTTTTGAAGTCTAGCCTTGCCTCTTGGCCCTTACTGGTAGGGGTGGGGTGGTGTTTGAATGAAGTAGACCACTTACTGTCAAGCTTTTTCTGTCTTCCTCTGCTGTGCTTTTCTTGGGCCATTAGTTAGCAAGAGTGAGTTTCTGTTGGAGATTTTTCTGTGTAGGTATCTGTGTTCCCACTGGTGTTTTACAGTTGCTGGTTCCTTCAGCTCCAAATCTTGAATGGATGAGGCAAAAAGAAAACCCAAGACACTCATCACCATGTTGTTCCTTGGTTCCCGAGGTCCCTAGTAGACCTGCCCTTTCTCCCTCTATCTTTTAGAGTCTTCTTATGTTTGTTTTACATACAACATCCAGGGCTTTTAGTTATATTTTGCAGGAGGAATAAGGAAAAGTACATCTACTCCATCTTCCCTGAGGCAGAAATCAGGATGCCAAATTCTTTGGGTTTTCCATCTCAGATTTTAATATGTAGTAATTTCAAAGATTTTTTCCCCCAACCCTTCATTCCAAAATGGTGTCTACAGAGCTTCAGAGTATCAGGGTTGAGGGTAGGTGTATTGGCTGTTCGTCACACTCTACTGCCAAGACGGAATTTATTCTTTAGGACAATGATATATATGGCAACTGACATTTTCCCTGAAGCCCATGATCCTACAATAACCTCTGGTCATCAGGTCCATTCAGGTCAGTCTGTCTTTCTTATAGCCCTTGCCATTCAGTTCTACTTGCATTTTTTTCAATTCTGTTTATTTTTTAACCTTTTGGTAATATAGAAAAATTCGTACTACTTGTTTCTTTTTGAGATGGAGTCTTGCTCTGTTGCCCAGGCTGGAGTGCAGTGGCATGATCTTGGCTCACTGTAGCCTCCACCTCTTGGATTCAAGCAATTCTTCTGCCTCAGACTCCCAAGTAGCTGGGATTACAGGAGCGAACCACCATACATGGCTAATTTTTGTATTTTTAGTACAGACAGGGTTTCACCATGTTGGCCAGGCTGGTCTCAAACTCCTGACCTCAAGTGATCCACCTGCCTCGGCCTCCCAGACTGTTGGGATTACAGACGTGAGCAACTGCGCCCGGCCCTACTTTTGATAATATAGAAAAATTACACTATTATGGGGCCCAGAAACTTGGGAATTTATTTGGATAGCATGGTAAGGGTGGAGAAACCAAAATTATATAAATAAGCCTAAATTTCAGGCCTGCTCATAATATATGGGGGATGTGAAGGCCTACATATTGAATACACTTTCTTTTACTGAGACAATAGCAACTGGAATTGCCAATCAAAACTTTAAAGCAACACTTAGATTATGAAATAAACACAAATTTTATCTATCACCTTTAAACACTACAATGGTTTTGCATATTATAAATTATTATTATGCAGTGTGTCAGTTAGGGGTCCATTAAAAAAGTAAAACCAGCACGAGATCTGTGTGTGTATGTGTGTGTGTATGTGTGTGTATGTATATGGACCTATCTCTATCTTTATCTCTGGATTGGTTTATAAGATTGTGGGGACTGATTAGGCAAGACTGAAATCCACATAGTAGGCTGTTGAAAAGGGCAGGCTGGAACCCTCAGGCACAAGCTGAAGATGCAGTTCACAGATAGAATTTCTTCTTCTTTCTCCTTTTCTTTGTTTTCTTCCCATTCCCTTCCTCTTCCTTGTCATCCTCCTTCTTCTTTTCCTTCTTTAAAAATTATTTTTATGGATACATAATAGTTGCATGTATTTATGGGGGTACATATGATACTTTGATACAAGAATTCAATGTGTATCGATCAAATCAGGGTAATTGGGATGTTCATCACCTTAAACATTTATCATTTCTTTGTGTTAGGAACATTCCAATTCCACTCTTTTAGTTATTTTGAAATATACAATAAATAAGGCAGCTCAACTGATGGAATCAAGCCCACTATGATATCTAGGATAATTTTTCTAACTGAAAGTAAACTGATGATAAGTTTTAATCACATCAACAAAATACTTTCATGGCAACACCCAGATTTGTGTTTGATTGAATAACTGGGGAGTGTAGCCTAGACAACTTGACACATAAAACTGATCATTACATGCAACAAGTATTAAATGTATTTTAATTGAATCACACACAGCACTATCCCTTATATTGCAATTGTCACCATCTCTCAAAGTAACAGCTAGAGTGTATCTTAGGGTAAAGAGTTAGTATAAATTCATGCATGCACTCTTTGTTGTGAGAGCTATTCTGTGCCTTGTAGGATGTTTAGCAGCATCCCTATCCTCTATACACTAGATGCTAGTATCTTCCCCCACCAGTTGTGACAACAAAAATGTTTCCAGACATGTTGAAAGTTCTTTAAGGGGTAAAATCACTGCTGGTTTATAACCACTGAGCTAGATATACGTGTGTGTGTGTGTATATTTCAAGAATAATACGAGTTGTTTAATATTGTAAAACATCTCTCTGCCACTAGAAATACTACGAATTGGAACATGAAGAGAAATAAGAAAATTGTCACTTTGCAAAAGCAGGAAGCAATATTTTGTCCTGAAAAATAAATCTATTGCCACTGGTGAAGAAGAGTAAAACAAGATGATTAATCTGCCTTTTTTCCTAAGTGCTTTGCTGCTCAAAGCCTCCTAGCATGTAGAAGATTTAAAGCTACCTTTTTTTGCTTTTTTCTTGTAGAATGAACACTGTTTTAATTTATTCAATAGTTTGTTTTCTTGACCTCAATTTAGCAAGCCGGTAAATTGAAGATTTTACAGTTATCAAAGAATCACAACAAGTACAAAAAATTTGCCTCCTATTTAAATGTGGTACTCAATTGATTTTGTGCAGTCAGGTGTCCTTGACAGTAGAGAAGATTCTGAAATGCTAGCTTTTAGATGGATATGACATGCCAACATCACAAATGAGCAATGAAGATAGGTTACTGTATTAGTCTGAGGTCTCCAGAAAAACAGATCCAGTAGGATGTGTGTGTGTATACATATATATGAAGAGATTTATTTTATGGAATTGTCTCATATGATTATGGAGGCTAGTAAATCCAAGATCTGCAGGGTGGACTGGCAGGCCAAAGACTCGCAAAAGGCCAATGCTGCAGGTCCAGTCTGCAGATTGCTTGCAGAATTCTCTCTTGCTAGGCTAAGGTCAATCTTGTTCTATTCAGGCCTTCAGGTGATTGGATGAGGCCCACCCACATTATGGAGGGCAATCTGTTTTACTCAGTCTACCCAATTCAGTTGTTAATCTAATCCAAAAATACTCTCATAGAAATATCCAGAATGTTTTACCCCATATCTAGGCACCAAGACCCAGTCAAGTTGACACATAACATTATCCATCACAATTGCTCCATAGTTATTTTTATTCCTTGTTAATGTAAAGAACATTGCATTATGGGCAAACATAAACTATGGAGTCAGAGAGAGACTTCATTTTCCTCTGCTGCTTTTTAGTTATGGAATATTGAGCAATTTACTTGATCTTTTTGAACCTCAATTTATTGATCTGTATAATAATATTCCCTTCTTAGGGTTGTTGTTGAGAACTGCATATGATAATGCATATAAAGCATGCACATCCCTGTTGGACTTCGGGCTATATATATATACACACACACACACACATATATATGTTTTAAAATAATTTTTAATTTTTTGGATACATAATTGGTGTATGTATTTATGAAGTACATGTAATGTTTTAGTACAGGAATGTAATGTGTAATCTTCACATCATGGAAAGTAAAGTATCCACCTCATCAAGCATTTATCCTTTGTTTTACAAACAATCCAATTATACTCATGTTTTAAAATGTACAATTAAATTATTATTGACTATAGTCACCCTGTTGTGCCATCATATACTAAGTATTACTCATTCATTCTATTTTTTTAAATCCATTAAGCATCCTCACCCCTCCCTATTCTCCCCACTACCCTTCCTGGCCTCTGGTAACCATCCTTCTGCTGTCTCCATGGGTTCGATTGCTTCAATTTTTAGATTCCCACCAATAGGTGAGAACTTTGATTTTTGTCTTTCACTTAAGATACTGATCACCAGTTCTAACCATATTGTTGTCAATGACTGAATCTCATTTTTAATGGCTGAATAGCACTCCATTGTGTATATGTACCACATTTTCTTTATCCATTCATCTGTTGATGGACACTTAGATTGATTCCCAATCCTGGCTATTGTGAACAGAGCTGCAGTGAACATGGGAGTACAGATACCTCGATATACTGATTTCCTTTCTTTTAGGTATATACCCTGCACCGAGATTGCTCAGTCATATGGTAGTTCTAATTTTTAGTTTTCTGAGGAACCTCCAAACTGTTGTCCATAGTGGTTTTACTAATTTACATTCTCACCAACAGTATGTGAGAGTTTTCTTTTCTCCACATCCTCACCAGCATTTGTTATTGCCTGTCTTTTGGATATAAGCCATGTTAACTGGGGTGATTTGATATCTCATTGTAGATTTGATTTGCATTTCTCTGACAATCAGTGATGTTGAGCACATTTTCATGTAACTATTGCCATTTGTATGTCTTCTTTTGAGAAATATTTATTTACATCTTTTGCCCAGTTTTAAATTGAATCATTTGATTTTTTTTTTCCTATAGAGTTGTTTGAACTCCTTATATATTCTGGCTATTAATCCCTTTTCAGATGAGTAGTTTGCAAATATTTTCTCTCATTCCATGGGTTGTCTCTTGACTTTGTTGATTGTTCCCTTTGCTATGCAGAAGCTTTTTAACTTGATGTGCTATCATTTGCCCATTTTTGCTTTTGTTGCCTGTGCTTGTGGGGTATTACTCAAGAAATTTTTGCCCAGACCAATGTCCTGGATAGGTTCTCCAGTGTTTTCTTGTAGTAGTTTAATAGTCTGAGGTCTTAGATTTCAGTCTTCAATGTACTTTGATTTGATTTTTGTATACGGCAAGAAATAGGGGTCTAGTTTTATTATTTTGCATATGAATATCCAGTTTTTCCAGTTGAAGAAACTGTCCTTTCCTCTATGTACGTTCTTGGCACCTTTGTTGAAAGCAAGTTTACTATTAACATATGGATTTGTTTCTGGATTCTCTATTCTGTTCCATTGGTCTATGTGTCTGTTTTTATGCTGTTACCATGCTATGTTGGTTACTAAAACTCTGTAATATAATTTGAAGTCAGGTAATGTGATTCCACCAGTTTAGTTCTTTTGCTCAGGATATCTTTGTCTATTCTAGGTCGTTTGTGGTTCCATATAAATTTTAGCATCTTTTTTCTATTTCTGTGAAGAATGTAATTGGTATTTTAATATGGATTGCATTGAATCTATAGATTGCTTTGGGTAGTGTGGACATTTTAACAATATTGATTCTTAAAATTCATGAATGTGAAATATATTGTCATTTTTTGGTCTCCTCTTCAATGTCTTTCGTCAGTGTTTTACAGTTTTCAAAGTAGAGATCTCTCAGTTTTTGGTTAATTCCTAGATATTTAATTTTATGTGTGGCTATTGTAAATGAGATTACTTTTTAAATTTCTGTTTCAACTTGTTCATTGTTGGCAAATAGAAATACTACTGATTTTTGTATGTTGATTTTGTATCCTGAAACTTTACTGAATTTGTTTATCAGTTCTAGTAATTTTTTTGTTGAGTCTTTAGATTTTTCCAAATATGAGATTATATCATCTGCAAAAAAGATAATTTGACTTATTTTTTTCCAGTTTGGATGCCCTTTATTTCTTTCTCTTGTCTGATTGCTCTAGCTAGGACTTCAGTACTATGTTAAATAACGGTGGTGAAAGGGGACATCCTTGTGTTCTAGATCTTAGAGGAAAGGCTTTCATTTTTTCCCTATTCAGTATAATACTAGCTGTGGGTCTGTTACATATGGCTTTTATTATGTTGAGGTACGTTCCTTCTATAACTCTTCTTTTTTTTTTATCATGAAGGGATGTTGAATTTTATGAAATGCTTTTTCAGCCTCAATTGAAATGATCATATGGTGTTTGTCCTTCATTCTGTTGATACGAGACATCACATTGATTGATTCGCATTGAACCATCCTTGCATCCCTGGGATAAATCCTACTTGGTCATGATGAATGATCTTTTTAATGTATTGTTGAATTCAGTTTGCTGGTATTTTGTTAAGGATTTTTGGATCAATATTTATCAGACATATTAACCTGTAGTGTTTTTTTTTTTTTTTTTTTCTGCCTTTGGTATCAGGGTAATACTGGGCTCATAGAATCAGTTTGGAAGTATTCCCTCCTTTTCTATTTTTCAAAGATGTTTGAATAGGACTGGTATTAGTTCTTTCTTAAATGTTTGTTAGAATTCACCAGTGAAGGCACTGAGTCCTGGGCTTTTTTATTTTTATTATTTTTTTTAACTGAGAGAGTTTTTATTACAGCCTCAATCTCTTTATGTTATTGGTCTGTTCAGGTTTTGGATTTCTTTCTTGTTCAATCTTGGTAGGTTGTATGTGTGTTTAGAAATGTGTCCATTTATTCTAGATTTTCCAATTTATTGGCATATAGTTGCTCATAGTAGCCACTAACAATCCTTTGCATTACTGTGGAATTAATTTTATGTCTCCTTTTTCACCTCTAATGTTATTTATTTGGATATTCTCCCTTTTTTTCTTAGTCTGGTTAATGTTTATCAACTGTGTTTGACTTTTCAAAAAAACCAACTTTTTGCTTCATTGATATTTTTTGTATTGATATTTTCATTTCAATTTCATTTATTTCTGCTCTGATCTTTAGTATTTTTTAATACTAATTTTTGATTTGGTTTGCTCTTGCTTTTCTAGTTTTTAAAGGTGCATTGTTAGGTTGTTTATTTGAAATATTTCTTCTTTTTTGATGTAATCACTTATAGCTATAATCTTCCCTCTGAATATTCCTTTTGCTGCATGCCAAAGGTTTTGGTATGTTGTGTTTCCATTATCACATGTTTTAAGACATTTTTCAATTTCTTTCTTAATTTCTTCATTGACCCACTGGTCATTTAGGAGCTTCTTGTTTAATTTCCATGTATTTGTATAACTTCTACAGTTCCTCTTTTTGATTTTAATTTTTCCTCCATTGTGATCAGTGAACATGCTTGATATTATTTCAAATTTTTAGAATGTTTTAAGACTTGTTTTGTGATTTAACATATGGTCTATACTTGAGAATGATCCGTGTGCTGAGGAAAAGAATGTTCATTCTGCAACCTTGGATGAAATGTTCTGTAAATATCTATTACGTCCATTTGGTCTACAGTGCAGATTAAGTCCAATGTTTCTTTGTTGATTTTCTGTAGGGAAGATCTGTCTAATGCTGAAAGTGGGGTGTTGAAGTCTTCAGCTAGTATTGTATTGGGGTTATCTCTCTCTTTAGCTCTAATAACATTTCCTTAATGTATCTGGGTGCTCCAGTGTTGGGTGTGTATGTATTTAAAATTGTTACTTTTTTTTTGGTGACAGAGTCTCACTCTGTCGCCCAGGGTGGAGTGCAGTGTCACGATTCCAGCTCACTGCAACCTCTGCCTCCTGGGTTAAAGTGATTCTCTTGCCTCAGCCTCCTGAGTAACTGGGATTACAGGCGTGTGCCACCACATCCAACTAATTTTGTATTTTTAGTAGAGATGGGATTTCACCATGTTAGCTAGACTGATCTCAAAGTCCCGACCTCAGGCGATCCGCCTGTCTCGGTCTCCCAAAGTGCTGGGATTACAGGCATGAGTCACCGTGCCCAGTCAATTGTTACATCTTCTTGCAGAATTGACCCATTTATCATTATATAGTGACCTTCTTTGTCTCTTTTTATAGTTTTTGTCTTAAAATATATTTTGTCTGATGTAAGTATAGCTACTCCTGCTCTTTTTTGGTTTCTGTTGGCATGTAATATCTTTTTCATTCCTTTATTTTCAGTCTATGTATGTCTTTATAAATATGTGAAGTGTGTTTCTTGTAGGAAACAGATGAATGGGTCTTGTTTTTTCATCCATTCAGCTACTCTATGTCTTTTGAGTGGAGAGTTTAGTCCATTTACATTCAATGTTATTATTGATAAGTAAGAACTTAATCCTGCCATTTTGTTATTTGTTTTCTGGTTGTTTCTTTCTTCTTTCCTCCCTTCCTGTCTTCCTTTTAGTGAAGGTGGTTTTCTCTGGTGATATGATTTAGTTTCTTGCTTATTTTTTTGTGTATCTGTTATATGTTTTTAGTCTGAGGTTAGCATGCTTGCAAATACTATCTTATAATCCATGATTTTAAGCTGATAACAACTTTAAGCTGTTAACAACATAGCACTTTTTACATAAAGAAACAGACAAATAAGTAAAAAGAAAACAATAAAAACTTGCCTTAACTTTGTCCCTTCACTTTTTAACTCTTTGCTGTTTCTATTTATATCTTACTGTAATGTCTGTCTTAAAAAGTTGTTATTATTTTTGATTGCTTCATCAGTTAATCTTTCTACTTGAGTATTTTACACACCACAGTTATAGTGTGATTGTATTCTGTGTTTTTCTGTGTGCTTACTATTATCAGTGGGTTTTTTTTTACCTTCAGATGATTTCTTATTTCTCATTAACATGTTTTTTTCTGATTGAAGTACTTATGTTAACATTTCTTATAGGACAGAACTGATGTTGATGAAATCCCTCAGCTTCTGTTTGTCTGGGAAAGTCTTTGTTTCTCTTTAATGTTTGAAGGCGATTTTCACCAGATATACTCTTCTAGGGTAAAAGTTTTTTTCCTTCAGCACTTTAAATATGTCGTGCCACTGTTTCCTGGCCTATAAGCTTTCCACTGAAAAGTGGGTTAAATCTGCTTGGTGTTCTACAACCTTCTTGTACTTTGATATTGATATCATTCTCTAAGTTTGGGAAGCTCTGTTACTATCCCTTCGAATAATCTTTCTACCCCATCTCTTTCTCTACCTCCCCTTTAATGCCAATAACTCTTGCATTTGCTATCTTGTGGCTGTTTTCTAGATCTTGTAGATAAACTTCATTATTTTTTATTCTTTTTTCTCCTCTGTGTATTTTCAATTAGCCTGTCTTCAAATTCACTAATTCTTTCTTCTGCTTGATAAATGCTGCTATTAAAAGGCTCTGATGTGTTTTTCAGTATGCCAATTGTGTTTACCAGCTCCAGGATTTCTGCTTGATTCTTTTTAACTTAACAATCTCCTTGTTAAGTTTATCTGATAGGATTCCAAATTCGTTTTCCATGTTCTTTTGAATTTCTTTGAGTTTCCTCAAAACAGCTGTTCTGAATTCTCTGTCTGAAATGTCATATATCTGTTTCTCCAGACTGACCCCTGGTCACTTATTTATTTCATTTAATGATGTCATGTTTTCCTGAATTGTGTTGATACTTGTAGCATCTGTGTCTGGACATTGAAGAGTTAGGTGTTTATTGTAGTCTTCGCAGTCCGAGCTTCTTAGTAACCGTTCATCTTGAGAAGGCTTTCCAAATATTCAGAAGGACTTGGGTGTTGTGATCCAAGCTGTATCTGCTTTAGGGGGGATTTCAAGCCTGGTAATGCTGTGGTTCTTGCAGACTCATAAAGGTGCTGTCTTGATGGTATCAGACCAGATCTGGAACAATTCTCTGGATTGCCAGGCAGAGATTCTTGTCTTCTTACCTCACTTTCTCTGAAACAAACAGAGTCTCTGTCCGTTCTGAGCTACTTGGAGCTGGAGGTGGAATAACACAAACATCCCTGTGGCCACCACCCTAGGACTGCCCTGGGTCAGACCTGAAGCTAGCACAGCATGGGGTCTTGCCCACGGCTTGCTGTAACTACTCCCTGACTAGCTACTGCCTGTATTTGCTCAAGGATCTGGGACTCTACAATCAGCAGATGGCAAAGCCAGCCAGGCCTGTGTCCTTCCCTTCGGGGCAGCAAGTTCCCCCAGGCCCTGGGTGAGTTCAGTGTGCCATCCAGAAGTCAGGGATTAGATTCAAAAACTTTAGAAGTCTTCCTGGTGTTCTCTTGTACTGTGGCTGAGCTGGGACTCAAACCACAGGACAGTTTTTCCCATCCTTCCTTCCCCTTTCAATAGGCAAAGGAACCTCGCTTGATGGCCACTGACACCCCAGGCCCACAGGGAGTACTCCCAGACTACCGCTAATGTTCCCTTAAGGCCCAAGCGCTCTTCATTCAGCTTGTGGTGATGCTTACTTGCCTGAGACTCACCCTTCAGGCGATTGGGCTTTGCTGTGGCCAAGGGCAAGTCCAGAAATGCCATCCATGAGCCAAGTCCTGAAATTGGGGACCCCAAGAACTTGCTTGGTACTCTACCCTGCTGTAGCCAAGCTGATACCTAAGGTACAAGACAAAGTCCCCTTTTCTTTTCTCTCTGCTTTTCTCAAGCAGGAGTCCTACCCGGCAGCCACCACAGCTGGGAATGTGCTGAGTCTCACCTGAAGCCAGCAAGTCTCAGAGTCTCACTCAAGGTCCTTGATGTAGCACCTAGGAATCATTGCTGGTTATTTAGGGCCCAAGGGCTCTTTAGTTAGCAGGTGATGAATGCTGCTAGGACTGGTTCCTTCTCTTCAAGACAGAGGGTTCCGTTCAGGTTCAGGGTATGCCTAGAAATGTCATCTGGGAGCTAGGACCTGGAAAGGTGCGCTCATGACTCTGATTGGTGCCCTATCTTGCTGTGGCTGAGCTGGTCTCCAAGATGCAAGACAAAATCCTCCCCACTTTCTTGTCTTCTCAAGTGGAAGAAAGGGGTCTCTTTTGGAGCCATAAGCTGTGGAGCCTGGGCTTAGGGGAGGGGTAATGCTAGCACTCCTTTAACTGTCCAAACTAATGTCCCAGTAGTCCCAGTAAGTTATGTTTCCACCTTCCCCCCAAGTCCACTGGCTCTGGGCCCAGGTCAGACTGATGAACATAAGGAACTCACCTAGGTGTTGTGGTCTTTGTGGCCTAGATTGCCTTTCAAGTTTATTTCAGGCCCCAGAGCTCTTTAGCCTGCAGTGGTAAGGCTTGCAGGAACTCAAGTTTCCAATGCGATTGGCGATTTCCCTCTAGCTGGGGCTGGTTGAAATGCTTCCTCTGTGGGCAGGGATCAGCTGAGTTTGGTCCAGCTTTGCTTTCTGCTATAACAAGAGCAGCAGTGAGTTCAATGCCTCACAATTGCTGGCTCTCCCTCTCCCCAGTGCATGTAAATGCTCTCCACACTATGCTGCCACTGCCGAGGGGTAAGAGAGGGGTGGCGTTGGCAATTCAGTATGGTTTTTAATACATTTTCAGTGCCTCTTTCAGTGATATGAAGTTAAAACCAGGTACTATGAGTGCTCACCTGATTTTTGATTCTTATTAAAGTGCTTTTTTGGTGTGTGTAGACAGTGTCCCTGAGGGGTGGGGGATGATCGGTGGAGACTTCTATGTCACCATCTTGCTCTGCCTACCTCTGAGCTATATATTTTTACGGTTAATAGTTACCTTTCCTTTCTTGAAGGTTGAGTCAGGTCCCTTCATGCATGCAAGAATTCCCTCAGTTTTAAGTCCTGGAAAATTTACAAGATGTGTTTTCATTGTAATGCTGGTCATAGGACCTGGCCCATGGTATGCATGAAGTACAAGCTGGATTTTTGAATGATGGGTAAGGTAGAACTGGGTGTCAATGCTCTTTTTTTTTTTTTTTTTTTGGCTATATCTAAATTGGTCAAATGAAACATTATGGATCTCAATGGTGATCTTTTAAGAATTGCAGATTTGCCATATTGATTTGCCATTAGTTTCAATTCATCAAATTCATTTGACTTGTAAAGTTCAATGAAAATGCATTGAAGAGAAACAGTTTGATAGGACAATTAGAGTTGCCTCCAGTTTGTAGGAAGCTCAAGAAATTCAGTAAACTTTGTGAAGAGCCCATTTCAAGACAATATTTCAGCAAGGAAACTGCTTAACAATTTCTGACAATACATTTAATCTTTGTTTTTATTGCTATTATTCCCATCCTTTATGCTTTTTAGAAAGTATATATATTATATTTACCCTGTAAAGGTTCTATGGAGATGAAAAGGGTGCATTGTATCAAAAATTAATTTTGAGAGTCAATACGATGTCTATTCTCCTATTTACTAGGCTAACCCTGGAGCTCCACTCAGAATGGATATTGAGCCTTATCACCTTTGTACTCAAAAGCACAACACAGTCTTGCTAATAAAGGACAGATTAAAATGTCAATAAACTGAAGTAATAACACTAATAGTTAATATTTACTGAATGCCTCAAAATATTCTTGACAACGTTTTAGGAGCTTCACATAAAATTGACTCAATGTTCTGGTTTGCTTGGAACTGAGGGGTTCTCTGAGATGCAACACTTTCCATGGTAACCTCAGGTAAACTCTGATGGTTCATTATTGTATCACATATCACCTGTGTTGACACCAAGCAATCTGTAGAATAATTAGGGTTATTAAATAATCAAACATTGGGTCTTATTAAAATATTGTCCTCAAATTATAGGGTGCTGGAAACATTCATTAACTTTCCCCGGCACCACTGAGTCCCCAGGTCTTCAATAAATTACTTACAGCTCAGCCGCACATCGTACTTATTCTAAAATTGACCACATAATTGGAAGTAAAACACTCCTCAGCAAGTGCAAAAGAATGGAAACAGAGACAAACAGCCTCCCAGACCACAGTGCAATCAAATTAGAACTCAGGATTAAGAAACTCACTCAAAACCACACAATTACATGGAAACTGAACAACCTGATCCTGAATGACTACTGGGTAAATAATGAAATTAAGGCAGAAATAAATAAGCTCTTTGAAACCAATGAGAACAAAGACACAATGTACCAGAATCTCTGGGACACATTTAAAGCAGTGTTTAGAGGGAAATTGATAGCACTAAATGCCCGCAAGAGAAAGCAGGAAAGATCTAAAATTGACACCTTAACATCACAGTGAAAAGAACTAGAGAAGCAACAGCGAACAAATTCAAAAGCTAGCAGAAGACAAGAAATAATTAAGATCAGAGCAGAACTGAAGGAGATAGAGACATGAAAAACCCTTTAAAAAATCAATGAATCCAGGAGCTGATTTTTTGAAAAGATCAGCAAAATAGACCACTATCCAGACTAATAAAGACAAGAGAGGAGAATCAAATAGACACAATAAAAAATGATAAAGGGGATATCACCACTGATCCCATAGAAATACAAACTACCATCAGAGAAAACTATAGAGACCTCTATGCAAATAAACTAGAAAACCTAGAGGAAATGGATAAATTCCTGGACATGTACACCCTCCCAAGTCTAAACCAGGAAGAAATCGAATCCCTGAATAGGCCAATAACAGGTTCTGAAATTGAGGCAATAATTAATAGCCTACCAACCAAAAAAATCCAGGACCAGACAGATCCACAGCCGAATTCTACCAGAGGTACAAAGAGGAGCTGGTACCATTTCTTCTAAAACAATTCCAACAATAGAAAAAGAAGGAATCCTCCCTATCTCAAAAATGAGGCCAGCATCATCCTGATACCAAAACCCGAGAGAGACACAACAAAAAAAGAAAAATTCAGGCCAATA
>NW_012101421.1:1856426-1859940 GCF_000951045.1 Mandrillus leucophaeus
TTGCCTCCAGTTTGTAGGAAGCTCAAGAAATTCAGTAAACTTTGTGAAGAGCCCATTTCAAGACAATATTTCAGCAAGGAAACTGCTTAACAATTTCTGACAATACATTTAATCTTTGTTTTTATTGCTATTATTCCCATCCTTTATGCTTTTTAGAAAGTATATATATTATATTTACCCTGTAAAGGTTCTATGGAGATGAAAAGGGTGCATTGTATCAAAAATTAATTTTGAGAGTCAATACGATGTCTATTCTCCTATTTACTAGGCTAACCCTGGAGCTCCACTCAGAATGGATATTGAGCCTTATCACCTTTGTACTCAAAAGCACAACACAGTCTTGCTAATAAAGGACAGATTAAAATGTCAATAAACTGAAGTAATAACACTAATAGTTAATATTTACTGAATGCCTCAAAATATTCTTGACAACGTTTTAGGAGCTTCACATAAAATTGACTCAATGTTCTGGTTTGCTTGGAACTGAGGGGTTCTCTGAGATGCAACACTTTCCATGGTAACCTCAGGTAAACTCTGATGGTTCATTATTGTATCACATATCACCTGTGTTGACACCAAGCAATCTGTAGAATAATTAGGGTTATTAAATAATCAAACATTGGGTCTTATTAAAATATTGTCCTCAAATTATAGGGTGCTGGAAACATTCATTAACTTTCCCCGGCACCACTGAGTCCCCAGGTCTTCAATAAATTACTTACAGCTCAGCCGCACATCGTACTTATTCTAAAATTGACCACATAATTGGAAGTAAAACACTCCTCAGCAAGTGCAAAAGAATGGAAACAGAGACAAACAGCCTCCCAGACCACAGTGCAATCAAATTAGAACTCAGGATTAAGAAACTCACTCAAAACCACACAATTACATGGAAACTGAACAACCTGATCCTGAATGACTACTGGGTAAATAATGAAATTAAGGCAGAAATAAATAAGCTCTTTGAAACCAATGAGAACAAAGACACAATGTACCAGAATCTCTGGGACACATTTAAAGCAGTGTTTAGAGGGAAATTGATAGCACTAAATGCCCGCAAGAGAAAGCAGGAAAGATCTAAAATTGACACCTTAACATCACAGTGAAAAGAACTAGAGAAGCAACAGCGAACAAATTCAAAAGCTAGCAGAAGACAAGAAATAATTAAGATCAGAGCAGAACTGAAGGAGATAGAGACATGAAAAACCCTTTAAAAAATCAATGAATCCAGGAGCTGATTTTTTGAAAAGATCAGCAAAATAGACCACTATCCAGACTAATAAAGACAAGAGAGGAGAATCAAATAGACACAATAAAAAATGATAAAGGGGATATCACCACTGATCCCATAGAAATACAAACTACCATCAGAGAAAACTATAGAGACCTCTATGCAAATAAACTAGAAAACCTAGAGGAAATGGATAAATTCCTGGACATGTACACCCTCCCAAGTCTAAACCAGGAAGAAATCGAATCCCTGAATAGGCCAATAACAGGTTCTGAAATTGAGGCAATAATTAATAGCCTACCAACCAAAAAAATCCAGGACCAGACAGATCCACAGCCGAATTCTACCAGAGGTACAAAGAGGAGCTGGTACCATTTCTTCTAAAACAATTCCAACAATAGAAAAAGAAGGAATCCTCCCTATCTCAAAAATGAGGCCAGCATCATCCTGATACCAAAACCCGAGAGAGACACAACAAAAAAAGAAAAATTCAGGCCAATATCCTGGATGAGTGTTGATGCAAAAATCCTCAATAAAATACTGGCAAACCAAATCCAGCAGCACATCAAAAAGCTTATCCACCACGATCAAGTTGGCTTCATCCTGGGATGCAAGGCTGGTTCAACATATGCAAATCAATTAACATAATCCATCACATAAACAGAACCAATGACAAAAACCACATGATTATCTCAATAGAGTCAGGAAGGCCTTCAACAAAATTTAACAGCCCTTCATGCTAAAAACTCTCAATAAACTAGGTATTGGTGGAATGTATCTCAAAATAATAAGAGCTATTTACGACAAACCCACAGCCAATATCATACTGAATGGGCAGAAACTAGAAACATTCCCTTTGAAAACTGGCACAAGACAGGGATGCCCTCTCTCACCACTCCTATTCAACATAGCTATTCAACATAGTGTTGGAAGTTCTGGCCAGGGCAATCAG
This sequence comes from Mandrillus leucophaeus, assembly GCF_000951045.1. Lineage (NCBI taxonomy): Eukaryota > Metazoa > Chordata > Mammalia > Primates > Cercopithecidae > Mandrillus > Mandrillus leucophaeus. The sequence goes on from NW_012101421.1 coordinate 1,858,610, forward strand.
GCGAGAAAAAGAAATGAAGATCATTCAAATAGGAAAAGAGGAAGTCAAATTGTCTCTGTTTGCAGATAACATGGTTGTATATTTAGAAAACCCCATCGTCTCAGCCCAAAATCTCATTAAGTTGATAAACAACTTCAGCAAAGTCTCAGGATACAAAGTCAATGTGCAAAAATCACAAGCTTTCCTATACACCAATAACAGACAAACAGCCAAATCATGAGTGAACTCCCATTCATAATTGCTACAAAGAGAATTAAATACCTAGGAATCCAACTTACAAGTGATGTTAGGGACCTCTTCAAGAACTACAAACCACTGCTCAAGGAAATAAGAGAGGACACAGACAAACGGAAAAACATTCCATGCTCTTGGATAGGAAGAATTAATATCGTGAAAATGGTCATACTTCCCAAAGTAATTTATAGATTCAATGCTATCACTATCAAGGTACCATTGACTTCCTTCATAGAATTAGAAAAAACTACTTTAAATTTCATATGGAACCAAAAAGAGCCCACATAGCCAAGACAATCCTAAGCAAAAAGAATGAAGCTGGAGGCATCACGCTACCTGACTTCAAACTATACTACAAGGCTTACAAGTAACCAAAACAGCATGGAACTGGTACTAAAACAGATATATATATAGACCAATGGAACAGAACAGAGCCCTCAGAAATAACACTACACATCTACAACCATCTGATTTTTGACAAATCTGACAAAAACAAGCAATGGGGAAAGGATTCCCTATTTAATAAATGATGTTGGGAAAACTGCTAGCCATATGCAGAAAACTGAAACTGGACCCCTTCCTTACACCTTATGCAAAAGTTAAGATGGATTAAAGACTTAAATGTAAGTCCTAAAACCATAAAAACCTTGGAAGAAAACCTAGGTAATACCATTCAGGACATAGGCATGGGAAAAGACTTCATGACTAAAACACCAAAAGCAATGGCAACAAAAGTCAAAACTGACAAATGGGATCTAATTAAACTAAAGAGCTTCTGCACAGCAAAGAAAATATCATCAGAGTGAACAGGCAACCTACAGAATGGGAGAAGATTTTTGTAATCTATCCATCTGACAAAGGGCAATATCCAGAATCTACAAAGAACTTAAATTTACAAGAAAAAAACAACCCCATCAAAAATGGGTGAAGGATATGAACAGACATTTCTCAAAAGAAGACATTTATGCAGCCAATAAACATGTGAATAAAAGCTCATCATCACTGTTCATTAGAGAAATGCAAATCAAAACCACAATGAGATACCATCTCATGTTAGTTAGAATGGCAATTATTAAAAAGTCAGGAAACAACAGATG
>NW_012101421.1:1860005-1874591 GCF_000951045.1 Mandrillus leucophaeus
TGTAGTAATTCCTCAAGGATCTAGAACCAGAAATACCATTTGACCCAGCAATCCCATTACTGGGTATATACCCAAAGGATTATAAATCATTCTAAAGATACATGCAGATGTATATTTATTGCGGCACTGTTCGCAATAGCAAAGACTTGGAACCAACCTAAATACCCATCAATGATAGACTGGATAAAGAAAATGTGGCACATATACACCATGGAACCATGGAATACTATGCAATCATAAAAAAGGATGAGTTCGTGTAATTTGCAGGGACATGGATGAAGTTGGAAACCATCATTCTCAGCAAACTATCACAAGAACATAAAACCAAACACCACATGTTCTCACTCATAAATGGGAGTTGAACAATGAGAACACATGGGCACAGGGAGGTGAACATCACACACTGGGGCCTGTCAGGAGGTAGGGGACTAGGGGAGGGATAATATTAGGAGAAATGCCTAACATAGATGAAGGGTTGAAGGGTGCAGCAAACCATCACGGCATATATATACCTATGTAACAAACCTGCACGTTCTGCACATGTACCCCAGAACTTAAAGTATAATAATAAAAAAATGAAAATAAAAAGAAAATTACTTACAGGCAGCAAATTCTTTAAAAGTGATTTTTAAATTACAAATTTGTCTTGTTTCCTCAAAATATAAATAGGATTACAGAGCACTAAATTTACTTTTTTTCTTGGGAATATAGTTACTATTTGTTGAGGTTTCTGAGGTCTTTAAATATATTCTTTCATTTAATTCTGAAAACAAGGTTTTGGAGTAGAAGTTACTATTCTCACTTATAGAGGAGTTAATTGTGACTCAGAGAAGTAAAATAATCTACCTCAAGTCGCAGATAAGTGGCAAGGCAAAGAACACTGTCGTTGCACCACCTTTGCCCTTTGTGGGTTTACAAATCTGCCTCCCAAATAACAGAGAGAGCTGATGTGAAGAGGGTATATTTAACATGCACAAACCAGAAGTTCTTCAACCACAATCCCACTCCCAGGCTTCTCCAGATTAAAGGAAGGCACTGTTCCTGGGTGTTAGGTTCTGCTAAGGATACTCTTGCTTTCTGCTCTGGAAACAGGACTGGGCATGCTCTGTGTTCTGTATCTTAACAGCCAAGTAGCTTGGGGTAAGAAGGAGATGAGGATCTCAGCTTCTATCCAATCAAGATGGCTCCAATTTCTGAGTGTTTGGGAGGATGTGAAATGTCCCAACACTCTCCACTCCTACAGATGCTCTTTGGAGATCTCCCTCTTAATTAATTTACAGTCTTTGCTTTCAGAAGTGCTCGAAGGTTGTAGTCACTGGATCTGTTTGCCTACTTCTTAGCAAGTCTTCTGGGTATGTGATTCATATGTAGAAAATGTGGTGTGGTACCTGTGCAAATGTGCCACTCAGATCTCCTGCAGAAGGCATAATTGACTGACAATCCCAGCTACTTGTTCTGAATCCATCACTGCATTTGTGTCAAAGCCACAATTCCCACAGTTGACTCCCAGCCAAGCCAGTGATTGAATGTGTCAGGGATACTAAGACAGGCCTATTTCTACTGTGAAATTTTTGGAAGCATAACTTTGGTTTTAGGACTTCCCATTGGTCTGCTCCAGAACTAAGAGTTTTGCTGTAAGTTGAGTAACTTCCTATCCAACCCTTTGTTCCCTTTCTCCTTCACAGGAGTCAAAGCAGAACAGCATTTTCAAGGTTCTTTCTGTTTCCACTGGTGCCCTTTTTTTTTTTTCCCTAGTAGGCATTTCCCCCAATACATCTATTGCACATCTACGGTTTTCTCAGAGAACCCAAACTAACACACTGGTACTTAATGCCCACTGTCCTCTGTTTTGAAGACTTAGCTAAAATTGTAACTTGAGACAATAGAAAAAAATCCCATTTAATGTCTTGCTACATATGCTGTAGTTTCAAATTTTGGAATATTTGATTTAATGCCAGATTTTTAAAACGAAAGCATTTTTGGGTGGTTGAATGGGGGAGTAAACTGGAATCAATAGAACATTTGAGAGAAATAATTTTAGTATAGATTCCTGAGATAATTCTCCAGGTTTTTAGTTCAGTTTACTTGTATAAATGGAAACTCAACTATAAAGGAAATGGCACACTAACAGAAGAGGGTTGATTTGGGACTGAGACCAGCCACTTGGCTCCTGGATTTATCTCTTTCCCTTACTAACGATAGTTGTGAATGCATCCCTCCATCTCTCTGCATTGTGCCTTCTTGATTTGAAAAATACGAAATTATTTCATTATACCCAAGAAGAAAGTATTATGACTCCCATTTTGCAGATGACAAAACTAAGGCTGAGAAAAAAGAATTTAACTTGCCCAAGTTAACCTAGCTAGGACACAATAGGATAAAAATTTGGATAGAAGGGTTGGTGGCTATATAGTGTTTGTTCTTTTCATCTATTTCAAACTGCATCCAGTAATCCTTAAGGTGTTTCCAATTATTAATGTTATGGATTTATACACTTGAAATTAAAAAATAACACTTTGTCTAAATACATATTTTACCTGTGCATGGATTTTCTGTTATGAAAGGAACCACCTTATTGGACAATTGGAGTTTATTTTTTATTGGCTGCTTTACTGAGCCTCATCAAATGTATTTGCTTTGCACAGCTACAGTGGATTAATCTTGAATAAGTAATTTGGAAATGTTTTTATTCATTTCTATGGAAACCATCTATTTGGATTTTCATATATCAAGATCATAGAGATTTGTCCCAGTCCAATTGCAATCTTAGTTACAGCAGTGTTGGTTTACATATTAAAGGCATAGTTTTGCTCTGATGGCCCTTCAGAAATCTGTAATTGGTGTGGAACACTGACACTAACAGAATGTGTCCTATGAAGTCCTACGAGTTAGACTTCTGCAGATTAGTGGAATCTTTCTTGATGGAACAAGCCCTTTGGAATTTATTAACATCATTTCCCCTCTCCTATTAACTGTTCCCTTCTCACACAATCCATTTGATGTGCCTTTGCTGGCATTTTAAAGGGTCAAACCTCAATCTGAGAGTCAAACTGATATCTGAGGTCATATATACCAGAAACATAGTTCTTGACTTTTGTATTAGTCCGTTCTTGCATTGCTATAAAGAAATACCCGAGACTAGGTGATTTAGAAAGAAGAGGTTTAGTTGATGCATGGTTCTGCAGGCTGTACAGAAGGCTGCATGGTTTAGTTGATGGATGGTTCTGCAGGCTGTACTGGGGAGGCATCTGGGAGCTTTTATTCATGGTACCAGGCAAAGCCAGAGCAGGCATCTTCACATGGGTGGAGCAGAGAACCCTCTCTTCTCTCCTGGAAGAGAGAATGGGGAGGTGCCACACACTTTTAAAGAACAAGATCTTGTGAGAACTCACTATCAGGAGAACAGTAGCAAAGGGATTGTGCTAAACCATTCATGAGAAACCCACCCCCATGATCCAATTACCTCCCACCAGGCTCCTCCTCCAACATTGGGGATTACAATTCGATAAGACATTTCAGTGGGTACACAGATCCAAACCATATCAACTTTTTACTGTCAAATAGAACTTTTCTTTTGAAATTTTGGGATGAACGATATTTCCTTTACATATTTCTTTTCTGCAGAACAAACCCCTATCTTTTGATTCTCAGAATATGTCATACTGCCTCCAACATGACTTTACACCCGTGTCCCACCAGCTTTAGGGCTCTTTGTGCCAGGGTCTCTTTTGCTGAGGGGGCTGTTTGTGGAGAGGTAGGTGTTGGACTCATGCAGTTCAGACCTCCTGGAGGGTGTGCACTGTGGTTGAAGAAAGCATACTGTAGGGGATAGCCTCGATATCTAAGACTCATGTTAGAAATTTAAGCTGGCCAGGCACAGTGGCTCACGCTTCTAATCCCAGCACTTTGGGAGGCCGAGGTGGGTGGATCATGAGGTCGGGAGTTTGAGACCAGCCTAGCCAATGTGGTGAAACCCTGTCTCTACTAAAAATACAAAAATTAGCTGAGCATGGTGGTGTGCGCCTGTAGTCCCAGCTACTTGGGAGGCTGAGGCAGAAGAATCACTTGAACCCAGGAGGCGGAGGTTGCAGTGAGCCAAGATCACACCACTGTACTCCAGCCTGGTGACAGAGCGAGACTCCATCTCAAATAAATAAATTAATTAATTAAATTTAAAAAGAAAAGAAAAAAAAAAGAAATGTAAACCTAAATTTCCCAGCTATAAATCCTGGAGAGTTTATAACAAATATTCAAGATTAACTGTGTCCATCCATCTCTCTCTCTCATCTATCTTTCTTGTTTCTTTCAAGTCAAATAATTATACAACATTATTTCTTAAAACATTGATTACCTACAACTGATTTATTATCCATAGAACATCTAATTTGCCAAAATATTACATTACGTCTCTATCAGTTCAAGGTCATGAGCTATTTAAAAAGTCAACCCAGAGGTCCTAGGCTTTCAATGTAGAAGAAAGGCCATTTTGATGAACTTTGTTTAGTCTTCCTTCATGCTATGCCGGATAGTATTATAATTATATAAGCTTTCATTTGGTCTATCTTTATATTTAAATGCTGTCTTTTATAAGCATAATTCATTTTTAAAACCAATCTGACAAACTTATTTTTTTACTTAGACTAGTTCCTTTTTCTTTAATGAAATTACTGGTATGTTTGGTTTTACGCCTCCCATCTTACTATTTGCTTTCTATTTTGTCTGTATTAATATTCTCTTTTCTCTACTTTCTTGATTTTTTGAATTAAATATTTACATTATTTCTTTTTCATTCTGCTCATTTATTAATTTTACACTTTATTCTTCTTTTAATATTTGTCCTAGAGAACACAACATACATCCTTGACATTACAAATTATTACTCTGAACTCTTTCCTAATGTTACTAGAAACCTAGAACCTTTGAGCTTTATCTTTCCCTCCTGCCTTTCGAATAATTCATGTTATATATTTTAGGTGCCTATAAACTTAAAATTTCACAAGAATTCACAGTTTTTATACAATCTATATTTATTTATAGTTATTCACATATTCACATATTTATCCTTTCCTGTATTGTTCTTTTCTTTTTTCTTTTGAGACAGAGTCTCACTTTGTGGTCCAGGCTGGAGTGCAGTGGCGTGATCTCGGTTCACTGCAAGCTCCACCTCCCAGGTTCACACCATTCTCCTGCCTCAGCCTCCCGAGTAGCTGGGACTATCGGCGCCTGCCACCATGCCCGGCTAATTTTGTGTGTGTGTGTGTTTTTAGGAGAGAAGGGGTTTCACCGTGTTAGCCAGGACGGTCTCCATCTCCTGACCTCGTGATCCGCCCGTCTTGGCCTCCCAAAGTGCTGGGATTACAGGCGTGAGCCACCACACTTGGCCCCTGTGTTCTTAATTTTCTCCTGTTTTTTTTCCATGTTTCCATCTGTGATTATTTTCCTTTGCCTGAAAATCTTCCTTTAGTATTTCCTTTATGCAGACCTACTGACAATGAACTCCATTAGTTTTTTTTTTTCCCCCTTGAAATTGTCTTTTTTTTCAGTGATGAGAGAGTATTTTTACCAGATATTGAATTCTGGAATGGTTTTTGTTTTCTTGCAGCACTTCAAAAATGTTATTCTGATGTCTCTGGCTTCTATCATTTCTGTTCAGAACTAAGTTGAAAGTCACGTTATTGCTCCTTTGAAAATAAGATGATATTTTTCTCCAGCTATTTTTAAGAATCTCTGTTTTTTAGGAATTTTACTGTACTTTCATACAGTACATTTCAGAAATGTACTGTGTGGTTTCTTTGTCTTTATCCTGCTTGGTGTTTGCTGAGCTTCTTAAATCTGGGAGTCAATACCCTTTAATGGTTTTGGAAAATTCTTGGCCAATATCTCTGAGACAGCTGGTTTTCTATCATCTCTCTTCTTGTTTTCTTGAACAATAATAATACATATGTTAGACATTTTGAGCATGTCGGAAGTCTCTTCCATTTCAATCTATATATTTTTTCTATTGTTTGTTCTCTCTGTGCTTCATTTTGTATACTTTGTTAATCTCTCTTCCAGTTTACCAATCCTGTGTCTAATTTGCCATTAATGCCATCCATTGAATTCTTAATTTAAGATACTGCGTTTTTTAGTTCTAGAGTAACTACTTGATTTTTTAAAAATATACTCTAATTCTGTGGTTAGAGTCTTCATCGTTTCATTTATATTTTCTACTATTTTCTATTTAACATATTGATCATAGTTGTTTGTTTGCTGATTCAAACGTCTGGATCATCAGTGGGTCTATTTCTCTTCATTGTTTTATTCTGTAGATTATAACTCACATGACTTTTTTTATGTGTAATGTTTTTTGGCTGAATGCAATGCTTTTGTGTATGAAATAATTGTAGGCTCCATATGGTTTTATCTTCTATCAGAAAAGGAGTCCCCTTTTGTGTTATGCAGATAGAGTGATGAAGTGATTATCTTAATTCATTCAGGGATCGAGCTTGCTTGGAACTTAGTAAGATTCAATCTATACTCGGTTTGTCCCTCTTCCTAGGGTAGGCCCTCCCAGGCTTTTGGCTGAGAGTCTAGTGTTTCCTCAGTCCTGCAGTTTGCAGGAGATTCAGATTTTCCCTTTAGAGGAGTTCAGCCTAACATGTATTTATTTATTTATTTATTTATTTAGAGACAGGGTCTCACTCTGTTGCCCAGGCTACAGTGCAGTCGTTATCTCGGCGCACTGCAACCTCTACTTCCCAGGCTCAAGTGATCCTCCTGCCTCAGGGTAGCCGAGAATACGGGCATGCACCACTATGCCCAAGTAATTTTTGTATGTTTTGTAGAGAAGGGATCTTGCCATGTTGCCCAGGCTGGTCTTGAACTCCTGGGCTCAAGCAATTTTCTCACTTCCGTCAGCGTTAACTTTTCATCCTCACAAATCATGCTATTCTAATATTGGCAAATGTCTTTATGGGGTGAGCAGTCATGCATTTGAAATAGTTTTCTTCACCTTGAAAATCTTTAATTTCTAAGCACTGTGAGATTGTGGGAGCTATTTTCTGCCTTTTGGAAGTTTTTGGCCTAGCTTTTTATCTTCCTGGGCAATACCAGAACTCCAAAATTCCCTTCAAGGAAAACTGGCTATGTGCTTAAGGCTGCTCAAGTTTTCATTTTTGTCAGTCCAGTTTTGTGTGGCAGCTAACACTTTTGCTGGTTTCTCTTTCCAGTAGCATAGCCTCTTTCTGAGCCATGGTTGATCAACTTTTGGTCAGAATTGGAAAACGTTCCTAGAGAAAAAATTAGTGGCACTATTCAGCTCATGTGCAAACTCTGTTCCCCTCTGGAATTTTAATTAATCTTGTCCTAATTGCTTTCATAGATCTCTCATGCCTTTAAAAATATTAAATAAAATACCGTTCATCCTTTGCTAGTTGTCTTGTCACAGTGGAAGTCTTGGCCTGCTCTGGACTACTTTATTCTATCTGGACATAAAGGTTCTTCCCCTCACACTTCATTATTCAAACAATCATCCAATACACTAATCTGGAAATGATTATATTATTTTTGATCTAGCACTTTTCCATGTGAAAATGGCTGTGTTATTTACTCTATTTTCAAGGACTACCTTACAAACACTAATTGAAAAATGTCTCTCGTTTTCTCCCTATTTTTCATGACCGACTTTGTATACAGCCTTTGCCTCAGTCTTCCTTGAGTCCCCTAGTTGGACATAAACTTCTTTCTGGAACTCCCACAACACCTTATTTATATGATTTTATTGCACATATGCTTTATATTATGGTTATTTAGGTATATTAAGAGCTTCATCCACACTGGAAGGAATCAATAAATGAAAGACTGACTATAATACTGGGGTTACATTTTGGGGATACCAAGTGAGTCACTACATACTAATCCTCATTGTTTGTGAAGAGACCACCTAGGAAGCAATATTTGTGAATGTTTCCTGAGCTGGAGGCAAGAATCACACCAGAACCATCCATTTGCTTTTTGGAAAAAAGATTTTCATAATAGTAGGGTTAAAATTCTGGCTTTTCACCGCCATTAAATAAGAGAAACATGGTTAATATGACAAAGGCAACTAGTGTTCACATACTTGCAGATCCTTGTATCAAAAGCTATTGTAGGGCTTACTATATTGGTAGTGTGTCCAAAATTGGTGGGTTCTTGGTCTCACTGACTTGAAGAATAAAGCCGCAGACCCTCCTGGTGCATGTTACAGTTCTTAAAGATGGTGTGTCGGGAGTTTGTTCCTTCTGATGTTTGGACGTGTTTGGAGTTTCTTCCTTCCCTGTGGGTTCGTGGTCTCACTGGCGTGAGGAGTAAAGTGGTCTCACTGGCTTCAGAAATAAAGCTGCAGACCTTCACAGTCGGTGTTACAGCTCATAAAGACAGTGTGAACCCAGAGTGAGCAACAGCAAGACTTATTCCAGAGTGCAAACCTTCCACAGTGCCTAAGACGGCTACAGCGCGTGGCTACTGCTGCCTCAGGCAGCTTCCTTTTATTCCTTTATCTGACCCCACCCACATCCTGCTGATTGGTCCATTTTACAGAGAGCTGATTGGTCTATTTTACAGAGAGCTGATTGGTCCATTTTACAAAGAGCTGATTGGTCCATTTGGACAGAGTGCTGACTGGTGCGTTTACAATCCCTGAGCTAGACACAGAGTGCTGATTGGTGCATTTACAATCCTTTAGCTAGACACAAAAGTTCTCTAAGTCCCCAGTAGATTAGCTAGACACAGAGCACCCATTGGTGTGTTTACAAACCTTGAGCTAGACACAGGGTGCTGATTGGTGTGTTTACAATCCTTGAGCTAGACAAAAAGTGCTGATTGGTGCATTTACAATCCTCCAGCCAGACATAAATGTTCTCCAAGTCCCCACCAGATTAGCTAGATACAGAGTGCTGATCGGTGCATCCACAAACCCTGAGCGAGACACAGAGTGCTGATTGATGCATATACAATCCTCCAGCTAGACATAAAAGTTCTCCAAGTCCCCACCTGACTCAGGAGCCCAGCTGGCTTCCTCTAGCGGATGCTGCTGGGACCTTGTTCAGAGCTGCCCATCAGTCCTGCACTGTGCACCCACACTCCTCAGCCCTTGGGCAGTTGATGGGACTGGGCACCAAGGAACAGGAGGTGGCACCCGTTAGGGAGGCTGGGGCCTCCTGGGAGCTCTGCAGCTGGGGCATGGTGGGCTGCAGGTCCCGAGCCCTGCCCCATGGGGAGGGGGCTGAGGCCCAGTGAAAATTCGAGCACAGCATGGGCAGGCCGGCAGTGCTGGGGGACCTGGTGCATCCTCGGCAGCTGCTGGTCAGGGTGCCAAGCCCCTCACTGCCTGCGGCAGGGAGTGCCTGACGTCTGCTCCCCGTGTGCGCCTGCAGAGCCCGTGCCCACCCAGAACTGGCGCTGGCCCATGAGCGCTGTGCGCCTCCCTGGTCCTGCAGGCACCTCTCCCTCCACACATCCCAGGAAGCAGAGGGAGCTGGCTCCGGCCTGGGCCAGACCAGAGAGGGGCTCCCACAGTGCAGTGGCAAGCTGAAGGGCTCCTCAAGCACCACCATAGTGGACGCCCAGGCCGGGGAGGTGCCGAGAGCGAGGGCTGCTAGCACGTTGTCACCTCTCAGTAGCAGTTAGGGTCTAGAATATCCATGTACAACTTACATTTTCAAGATTATGCACATAAAATTTCTTAGTCAGAAATGACTCTACTACTCCAGGAATTCTAACACCTCTAAAATCAACCACCATTTGAGCAACTGAGCACTGCTGTGAGCCAAACACTGTGGGGAAACACAACATTCAGACGTTGCCCCTTCTACACCAAGAGGCATAGTTAAAACAAGGCATAAATATTACAAATAAAACAGCATCAATATTAGAAAATATGTGACAGAAGCTATGTGAATAATGCAGCTAGTAAATATTCTAAGGACGTAGAGGAGATGATGACCATTCTATGGATGGTCCTGCCAGAGACCTGGATTATATCCTCTCACGGGATGTCATATAGCCTCATGTAGCTTATGTAGCCTCAAGGGACTTTGGCTTTAAAGTTCCTTTTCTTTTCTTTTTTTCTTTCTTTCCTGTAAGTTGGATTGATATAACCAATTGTGTTGGAAGAGAAATGAATAAACTTAATATGTCTTTCCATCCCAGCTGGCTTTAATAGTCTCAATTGCTTTTAAGAAAAACTTGTAAGACAAGTAAAGAACTTCCTGCCAAAGTGTATGAATGCCATCCGGCCTGGGGTGGAAGCTTGGCGGTCTAAGTCCATTCATTTAAAAAGTACAATTCACCACAGCTATTCTGGAAGAGCCTGCAGGCGGAAGGAGCTGCAGTGTTTCTCATCAGAAATGTTAAATGAAAAAAAGGATCAGAGATGAACCAAATAAACAATGTCTCTGGAGAACCAAAACTTAGAGATTTCAAAGTGTTATGGTAAAATTATATAGTAATTTTATAGTAGTTGGGTAGAACATGAACTGTAGAGTGAAACTGGTGAAAGGAAATCAGAAAAAAAACCAGACATAAGAATGCTGTTTGAGGACTATCTGTGACACCAGGACGTAAATCAAAATTTGCCAATGTTTAAATATTCATTCAGCATATTAGTCTGGGTGTAGTGGTTCATGCCTATAATCCCAGCACTTTGGGAGGCTGAGGCAGGAGGATCACTTGAGCCCAGGAGTTCAGACAAGATCGGGCACTTTCAAGGTGATATGGCCATAGACTGAGCCCAGGAGTTCAATACCATCCTGAGCAAGATGGTGAGACCCTGTCTCTACACAAAATTAAAAAAAAAAGTTAGTCGGGCTTGGCAACTCGTGCCTGCAGTCCCAGCTCCTCAGAAGACTGAGGTGGGAGGATCCCTGGTTTGAGCCCAGGAATTTGAGGTAGCGGTGAGCTATGATCGCACCACTACACTCCAGCCTGGACCACAAAGCAAGGCATTATGCCTTAAAAAAAGAAAATAATTACTATAAAGACCACCTCATCACATGAAACCAGGGAACTATGTTGTTGTACTACTCAACTGCATAGAATTCCATTACACAGGATGCAAAAAGTGCAAACCAAAAACTGGGAAGAGTTCAGACCCCAGAAGATAAAAGTAGTGTTAGATGGTGGACTAAAGATAATTTTCTTCTCCCCCTATACTTCCTAAACATTTTGTAATTTTATTATATTAATAATTTTTAAAACAATACTTTTATTCAACAAATATTTAATGGCTTTATGGTGGACTCAAAGACATAATAGATATTATTTCTACTTTCAAGGAACTCTAAAACTAGTAAGAGAGTAAGACATATAATATCTAACAAAGAGTGTGAAATAGATAAAGCCAGAGGAAGTCAGATAAAAAATATTCATGTAAGACTATTGTGATCATGAAGGCTTACTGAAGGCAGGAGAGTTTGAACCAGACATCGAAGGATAGGCATTTAATAGATTATTGTTGAGCATGAAATGGCATTCTTTGTGAAGAAAATGCACAAGCAAAAGGGGAAAGATGAAAAAAGCATTGCTATATTTGTGGAACAGCAAAGATCCACATTGCTCAATGAACAAAGTAGTAAAAAAAAAAAAAAAGTGACTTGAAAGTGAGGTAGAGACCAGATTTTAGATTGCTTGCATGCTAGGCTAAAAGTTGGACATGGTCATTGCATTCTAAGAGCTAATATGTGTATATTACAAGGTGTAAAGTATTTTCATATACTTTACATGTGGTCTTCATAATAATGTTTTGGAGAAGAGATTATCACCCCATATACAGATAACAAAAACTAAAGTTGGAAAAACTAAATGACCCTCCAAAATCACAGAGCAAGTTTCTTCTCCTGTCCATATTGTGCCTCCTAGTTGTTCATTCACACCAAAAATATATTGCATTTGTCATAATGCATCATAATTGATCACTTTTTTCTCTAGCACATCCTATTTATGTGTGAAAAAGGCAGCCACCAGGAAATTCACATGACTTAAAATAATTGATTTAAGTTTTTTTTTTTGTAGGCAGCCAAGTATGATGGCTAGAAAATGGCGTTAGAATAAAGCCTTGGTACTAATTATAGCTCCACTCTCAGCTGTTTAACATTATCTATTAACTATTTAGTTTACCTTTTCTGAGCTTAAGTGTCCTTACCTTCAATAATGCTTATCTTAGAAAGTTGTTCAAAGTAGCAAATGGGAAAATGTAAAAAATGTTCAGCCTAGGACCTGATTCATAATAAGCATTAAGTTAATAGACATTTTATGTTGTTGAAGAAGATACTATTAATATAATAACTTTGAATTATTAACTGAATCCCCTTCTTTTTATTTCTTTTTCTTAATTTAGTTCAGTCAGTTCTTAATGTTCCAGATTTCATGATGGTAGATATCATCCTTATGCTTCTAGATATAGCACTCCCTTAAGCATTTCTTATAGCTCCAGTCTAGTGGTAATGAATTCCCTCAGTTTTTGCTTGTCTGGGGAAGATTATTTCTTCATTTTTTTTAAAGGATAACTTTGCTAGGTATAGTACTCTTAGTTGGCAGTTTTTTCTTTCAGCACGTTGAATATATCATCCCTTTCTCTCCTGGTCTGTAAGATTTCTCCTGAGAAACCCACTATTAGTCTGATGGGAGTTCTCTTATATGGGGCTAGGATGCTTTTCTCTTGCTGTTTTTAGAATTCTCTCTTTCTCTTTGACTTTTGACAGTTTGACTATAATCTGCCTTGGAGAAGACCTTTTTGGGGATTTTTGGGTACCTGGGGATTTTTGAGCTTCTTTTATCTAAATCTTTTGTTCAGGAAGTCTTTAAAATAAATTTTAAAGAAATCTATTGTTTCTCAACCAGGCATGGTTGTTCATGCCTGTAATCTCAGCACTTTTGGAGGCCAAGGCAGGGATATCACTTGAGGACAAAAGTTCGAGACCAGCCTGACCAATATGGTGAAACCCCATCCCTACTAAAAATACAAAAATTAGCTGGGTGTAGTGGCACATGCCTGTAATCCCAGCTACCCAGGAGGCTGAGGCATGAGAATAACTTGAACTTAGGAGGCAGAGGTTACAGTGAACTGAGATTGGGCAATTGCACTCCAGCCTGGGCAACACAGCAAGACTCTGCCTTGGAAAAAAAAAAAGAAATCTATTATTTCTTTATGAATTTTATTTATAAAAATCTATTTTTATCAATATAAACTTTTATAGACATGTATTAATATTTTTATAAATATATTTATATAAATTTGTGTAGATTTATAATTATATATTATAAATATTTTATATATTCATAAATATATATAAATATAAAGATAAAGATTTATATTTATAAAAATCTGTTTCTAAATAGATTTTTAAACAATTTAAAAAATAAATTTAAAAGAAGTCTATTATTTCTTTAGATAGATTATCTATGCCTTTGCCACTCTCTTTACTTTCTGGAACACCCAAAATTTGAACATTTGGTCACTTTATGATGTCTGATATGTAATATAGGCCTCTTTCATTCTTTTTTTTTTAAATTGCTTTTTCTTTTTTTGGTCTACTTGGGTTATTTCAAAAGACCTGTCTTCAAGTTCTGAAATTCTTTCTTCTGTTTGATCTAGCCTATTGTTGAAGCTCTCAGTTGTATATTTTATTTCAATACATTGAATTCTTCAGCTTTAGAATTTCTATTTGGTTAATTTTTTATGACATGTACCTCTTTGGTGAATTTCTCATTCATATCCTGAATTGTTTTTCTGATTTCTTTATATTGTTTATCTGTGTTCTTTTGTATCTCACTGAGCTAGTTTAATATCGTTATTTTGAATTCTTTTTCAGGCATTTCATACATTTATTTTTCTTTGGAATCTATTTCTGGAGAATTGTGTTCCTTTGGAGGTGTCGTATTTCCTTTTTTTTTTTTTAATGTTTCTTGTGTCTTTATGTTGATATTTGCACATCTGGTATAACAGTTGTTTCTTCCAGGTTTTGGATTGCCTTTCATAAACAAAGACTTTTTCCTGTAGATGTATGTATGGTATTAGTTGGGTAGGGCACTTTAGTTTTGATTCTGGGTATGTGCAGTATGTTTATGTTTATGATTTCTTTGGCTGTAAGTAGTGTCAATGGTGTCTGTGATTTCCTCAGTGACTTAGGCTGAAGTGGTTAGTGGAGGTTGTAGTGAGATGTTGCTTAGGATGGGGAGGCCAGGTGGGCCAGTCCTTGGGCCCCTGTAGTGGCAGTGGTGAGCTAAGTATACCTGTCCTTGGGTCCCCCTGGTGGCATACATGGGCACTGGTATTAGTGGGTCTAGAAAGACCCACTAATTCTTGGGCCTCCAGGCTACACGATGGCAGTGACAGCAATGGGCTGGGTGGCTGGGCAGGCCTCAGGTTGCTGGGCAGTGTGTATGGCATACATGATGGCAGTATCAGTAGTAAGATAACCTCAGGCTCTCAGATGGCATGAGCTGGTGTCAGCAGTGGCTGCTATGGCTGGGTGAGGCAGTCTCCAGGCCCCTGGTGACATGTGTGGGTGGTAGTGGTGGTGGTAGCAGGCTGGGTACTGTATCCCCTTCTTTTTATTTCTTTTTCTTAAT
>NW_012101421.1:1874641-1952992 GCF_000951045.1 Mandrillus leucophaeus
GTGGCTGCTATGGCTGGGTGAGGCAGTCTCCAGGCCCCTGGTGACATGTGTGGGTGGTAGTGGTGGTGGTAGCAGGCTGGGTGGGCCTGTTCTCCGGCCTCCAAGAAGAGTGCACAGATGTCAGTGGTGGCAGATGAGGTGGGGTGATTCTCAGGTTTCAATGGTATGCTTGGGTGCTGGTGGCAGGTTTTGTGGGACTGGTATTATGGTGAACATGTGCACCTGAGGCGACTGATGGGTCAAATGTTCCAGATTTAAGCAACGTGATTGGAAGCAAAGAGCCTGCTATCTCCCTGCAACCAGATGTTCACCTTTCCCCGGCTTACCCCTACAGATCATTGTGTTGTATGTAAGGGATTTGGAAGGCCACAGAATAAGAGTCAGCTTAATAAGTAAAGAAGGGAAAGGGAGATTACAATCAAGGATCACTTTATTACTCTATCTGAAGTGATATAATTCTTCTGTGCTTGAGGAGTAGACAGTCCCATACATTAATTTACTTCATTGTCCTGTCTGTAGCATCATTAGTGAACTAAAATACACTAAAATAATACTACTGCTGTTAATGTTGAGAATTAACATTTACTGGGTCCTTAATATAAGTTAGGCAACAACCTAGAATAGAATAAAATGAACAGAATAGAAAAGGCCACTCAAGCTTCAAGTTACAGAAAATTTTTCTTATTCTAAACTTTGTGTTGGGTTCTTGAAGCACATTTTTACTATGCATATCTAGAAATGCACTTTTTGTTATTGCACCAAGCCTATGGAGTCAACAAATATAGAATACCTTTGCTATGGCCTGAATGTTTGTCCCCTCCAAAACTCATATTCAAATTTAATTGCCATTGTAACAATGTTAAGAGGTGAGGTCTTTCAGAGGTATTTAGGTCACAGGGTCTCACCTCCGTGGGTGGAATTGGTGCTGTTATAAAAGGGCACATTGGGCCTCTCTTGTGTCTCTCACTTTCTTGGTTTCCACCATGGGATGACACAGTAAGAAGGCCCTGGACAGATGGCAGAAACTTGGTATTGGACTTTTCAGCCTTCAGAATTGTGAACCAGTAAATTATGCTCATTATAAGTTACCCACTTTCAGGTATTCTGTTCTACCAGCACAAAATGGACTAAGATAACCTCCATAAAGACACCCCACCCTATATTTCGTGTATATTTATTCTACAATTCAGAGCAGCACTATATAGCTACAGCTACACAAAGCAAATATACTATGCATTTGAATATTTTATTCCTCCATAGACCCTTCTGCTGCTTCTTATTGGCATAATATTTCCCACCGAAGTTTTCATATCCTCAAGGTTAGGTGCTTCTAGAAAGTCAGGCATGATCAGTCATGATCAGTCCTTTCTGTGAGAACTCAGTCTATCAAGGTTCTCATCAGTGTGTATTAGTTGGCTTCGGTGTGCTTTACTAATCCTATTTTAGCTTATGTATTTGTTTTTTCAAACTCTTTTGACCTGAAGAATTAAGTTTAATCAGAAATCTGGCATTTATAATGATGCCCTTTGGGATATATTCAGTGAATACTTGATACTTACCATGTTGACAATGATATAGTTTGTTAAGTGATATAAGTGTCAAAGAGCTGGGAAAATATGAGTCTGACTGACTAGGATAGAACAAATGCAGACACTAATTTCAAGCTCACAGACACAGCTTAATTAATTTAAAAAATCTGGTCTGTAGTTTTAGCCAGTTTTAAGACGTATTCTTAGAAAAAATATCTTTTTTTGCCCCCTCAGTATATTTCCACTTTACCCAAAATTCCTTCAAGTATTAACTAACTAAATATAAAACATGAAAGTACCGTCTAGCGAGGGACACCAAGTAGGTGGTTTCTTGAGATTAGGGAAAAGATAAGCATGTCTTCTTAACATCTCATGATATTGAGTCAGCACTGGAGCCTTGGGTATTTCAGGGGATTTGGAGAAGCACTTCAGCAAGTAGCCATTGGCTCAGGAGACGGGTCTTCTTTCAGTGTGCTACTCTAGTATGTGGAGGAGAAGATCCAATGGAAGGAGAAAGAAACTCCATTACTCTTTCTTGTGGAATACTAGGGAGGATCAAAAGATCCTTTAATTCTGAGTTTAATCATCACTAATGATAGATTTGGCTGGGAAGCATTAAAGTAAATTCCCCCCAGCTTACAGGCTTCCGAGCCTAGCTCCTGATCTTACATAGCTCTTTGCCTGGAAGGTTGCCCAGTTGCTACCCTCACCTACAAGCCTTAGTTCCCCCTATGTCTCCCATAGCCCCTTTAATTGCCCTGTACAACCACTTCATCAGATCTTTAAAAGAGAATAAAATTAAATACTATGTATTTGATCATTGATTTAATAAAATGTGTGATTCATTATCCTTTAAAAAGTATTTGTTAACACATATGGTACTTCTAATAATGTGTGTAAATATTTAGTTATTTGATCTCAGGTAAGTTATGTCTTATTGTAACACCCTTGTAGTGAAAACATCAGATTCCATATGATTTTTAACTGACAACATTTTCCAGAAGTATTCCATAATTTTAGCACTGTCCATACTGTATACATTTACAGATTGTGAGAAAGCCAAATACACTTGTAAATCATAGCTTCAGAATGAAAATATTTAGGCATTTACATATCACTAACCTTCAAACAGTTTAATGTAGAAATTTATACATATGCTATGTAAGTAGGATATGAGAGACAGTTGAATTAGTACATAAAGTTTTTATTTAAAGTTTTCCCCTTCCAAGCAAGCTTCATTTACACATTCTAATACTGTACAAAATTTACATTCTCTGTGACTTATTTATTCACTTTTCACTTTCTAGTAACTTATGTCTTTCTGAAATACAGAAAGCTTTACTTATAGTTCTCATAAATGCTTTTATTTATTTTGGCGAGAAATAAAAAATAAAATTCAGAACAAGTCTAAGGAAAGCAAATGTTCTTGTATAAACTGTGACTTTTGGAAGAAACAGTGACAGTTGACAACAAAAGGTTCTGAAACAGACCTCGTTCTATTCATGATGTCAGCTGAGATTTTCCCACAGAGTACTGTAACTTTTCTTTCTATATACTCATATGTTTTCAAGGAAAAAGAAATGAAAGTTGATTGCACTGGATATACATATATTTATATATATATTTTTACAACGGATCCTTTGGATCTGAACATACAAATAAATACAAAAACAATGAAGATTGCACTTTACTGTAGAAACGGCATTGGATTCCAGTATACCCATTTATCTTGATGTGCTCTGCCATGAAAGCTTATCACCAAGGCATTTTTCATCTGTGGGATTTCCCTAATTATTGTTTTGAATGACACATTTGTTGAAGGATTCAACGCCATCTCTGGATGGTTAAAAAATATTTTAGGCTTTTATTTACTCCTAAAGTTGTTGTTCAAGCTCTGAAGGGCGTGAAAATCGAATGTGCATTCCTGTCAGTTTTGTCCTTTTGGTTGGCCACACTGAGACTATCTCATGCTATCCTGACCTTCTGCTCCTGAATTCCTCATGCTCCTCAAGACAACTAGCAATTGCTCGCTTAACTGAGTTCAAGCATCTCTGGTGATAACAAACAAAATATGATGAATTGGGGGAATAACGATCGTAAGTCAAGTGTCTAGAGCCACCCAAAGGTGAGGAAGAGGAGAAGTATTTTGTCAGGTGCTATAATTGGCTCCTGTGGCTCTTGTAAGTTCTGTGTTTTAGAAACAGAAAGACAACTGGAATTGTACTTAACAGAAATTATTCTTTCTTTTCATCCCTGAATTCCTGAAAACAATCTCTCATTTTTTTTTATTGTGGATTAAATTTGGGTCAGACATATCATATAACAGAATCTCTAAAATAGTACGTGACTGAATTTGTCAATCCTGTCTTTTGAAGTAAATAACATGTTAGGAAAAAGCACAACCTCCATGAACTGAATAGTGACATAATGTGTTTTGTTTTAATCTTTCAGATAAAATTGAGGATACAGAAATGATGACATTGTCTAGCTTAGAACCTAGGGTAGAAAGCATTTATTACAAGAGCCAACATGTTTCTCTTTTCTGATCCCATGAGGTGCTATAAGGGCAGAAGGTGTATGAAATGAAGTTGTATAGAAACGAAAATGCCTCTCTTTAATCTTATATGATTTTCAATAACAGTGTTGCCAATGGAGTCTGTGAAGTAGCCAGAGGTTAAGAATACAGAATCAAGTGGCAATTTCTGTAATGCAGTATATTTTGCTGGCTCAAATTTGGAATCATTCTTGAACACAATATCCCCGAAATGTCAACATAGATCACATGCAGGTAGACTACAATGCACAATACTGATCTCAGGTCTCTCTGGGGCCAGTCTTCTGTATTTTATCTTTCTCCTTTTGAAAGTTAAGATTCACATGAAGAGTTTTTGTAAAGCTGGGATAAGTGAAAACCAGTCTGAAATGGAAGAGTCTGTCACCACAGGAAGTTTGGTGCGATCTGGGTTACAGACACAGTATATGTTCAAGAACAGGTCTCTTCCTTTTGTAGTTACTTATAAATCATCAGAAACCAGGGGTGGGTTTTGGCAGTTGTACCATTAGAATGCATTGTTCCTATTATAATAGTGATGTCACGTGCCATCGCTTCCTAGAATGTGATACCGTTCATTCCAGAGTTTCCTGGTGTTATTTATTGTATGGCACACAAGAGGGCAGAATAACTGTCACACAGGCAGGGCCTGCCAACGGTTCTGCTACATCTCCTTCGAGTTCTGTCCAGGTTCCTTTCTCTGGACAATAGCATATTGTAGATGACTTGTAGGCCCCCTGTAATGACAGAGGAGGGAGCATTTAGAGAAGGAAGTCAGAGAAGTGCAGCAGCAATGTTACTGAGCACATTTATTAATATATTGAAAAGAAAATATCTGTTCTCCATTCTTGCTAAATAATTCCAAATGAAAGCAATGGATTTTAAACTGTTCTATTCCAAGGTAAAAGGTAAGATTGACAAAATTTAAAAAAAAATTGTGTGTGTGTGACTAACAGTAAAAGTCAAATAAATACCTAGAGGATCCTGGATGCTCAACAAATCCTAAATTGGCTGGGCCCAGTGGCTCATGCCTGTGATTACAGAGCTTTGGTAGGGAGGGCGAGAGGATCACTTGAGCCCAGGGGTTTGAGACCAGTCTGGGCAACATAGCAAGACCTCATCTCTGCATACACACCAAAAAAGATAAAAACAAATTGGGCCTGATAGTACACATCTGTAGTCCCAGCTGCTTGGGAGGCTAGGACAGGAGGATTGTGGTTACAGTGAGCTCTGATCATGCCACTGTACTCCAGCCTAGGCAACAGAGTAAGATCCTGGCTTAAATAAATAAATAGATAAATAAATAAATAAAAATAATATACTAAAAATAGAAGTTATCCAGCTGGTTTAAGTTTAAAAAAAAAAAAGAACAAATTTACTTTAAACATTCAAATAGTTAAGACAATGATATTTCAGATTGTTGTCTCACTTTTCCATTTTTATTTTGCTACTGTGAAGAATCAGAGCTAGGATTGAAAACCAGTTTGAAGTAAACTGGACATGAAAGTTTGTCAACTTTCTCATATATTGATTTATTTATTTTCAAGAGGCCACATGAGAAATAAAATGTCCTTAATCTTGTTTTCTTTGTCAACTTTAGAGGCTAGTGCTTGTGTAACATTTCCCTCCCCAAACCAAGGCAGCTTTGTGTTTATCATAGGAAACAAACAGAAAAGCCAACCAACCTAATAATTATTTTTTTGAAAATGCCCCAATGTCTACTTCCAAATGTATATATTCTTGCAGCTAACAATTTGTACAAGCAAACAAGTGCATACATGAATATCTAGTTACATATGTCAATACATATTTGCCTACATATAACTAATAATGTTTTAAAGCTCCCCAAAACATTATGTCACAATCTTGTTAGAGGCAAAAGAGATAAAACTAAATAATATTATTAAAACCACCAAATTAATCTTATAAAACTAACACAGGTAATTAGGAAAATATACAAATGTTCATCATTTTAAAAGTGAATATGTAATCTGCTAGACCCGATGTGTCTCCTGGTGTACTGTAATTTGAACTACAAAGCCACCTTCTCAGGTATTCTTGCTAAAAAAGAAGAAAGAAGTTAGCAAAGGAAATTAAAAAAGGAAAAAGAAAAAAGCTGAATTTAATTATGCCCTTATCTCTAACTTCCAGTCTCTAGAAAATATGCAGACGGAGGACTATTTCAAATGACTCCACAAGGAAGTCATTAACCAATTTCAGAATGTAGGGTATTCTGTATAACTGACCCTCTTTTGTCAAAAAGTCAATGGCATGAAACAAAAAGAGGCTGGGTAATGTTCTAGATTGCAAGAGACATAAGAGAAATAATGATGAAATATAAGAAAGATTTGTTGGATCCTGATTTGGATATGTCAATTTGAAAAACACATCTTTTTTTTTTAAGTCAGTGGCAAATATCTGAATATAAAAATGGTTATAAATGAATTATTGTTAATATTTTGGAGAATGAGTGTATTTACGCAAGTTAACGATTTTTAAAAGGTAAATACTGAAGCATTTAGGGTGAAATGATATGACATCTGGGATCTACTTCATATTGCCTGAGCCAAAGATTTTAAAAGAGGGGATAGATGAAGTGTGGCAAAATGTTGATGGATGTTGAAGCTGAATGATGGGTTAATGAGGGCCCATTCTAATCTCGATTTTTGCGTATGTTTAGAAAATTTCATGATAAAGAGGGGAAATAAGGGGAAAAATCAATGGCAAATCACACATCCTAAATAGACTTCATGAATATTGGAGAATGAATTTCCATTTTTCATGCCTTACCAGTCAGAAACCTTTCAGACTCTCTTAATGAACTGCAGGCCATTTGTAAAATCACCTCAGTTTGACTTTTAGTTGGGAAGCCAGAATCACAAGATCATAGAGATAGGAGAGAAAGAGACCTGCCGCACCTTGTCATGCTGTTGATCTGCCAGCAAGCCAGTTCAGCAGCCACCAGGCTGATCCTATTTTACTGCCTAAAGCAACTGACTGCTTGTGTGTAAGTATGATACTCTTAAAAGGTACGTGTGTGGAAGATAACACATTTGGAAGGATACAGAAAAAGTAAGCACAAACAAAATAAAGGAGCATGCAGTAAATGTGGACACATACCATACTCCAGCTGTAGCCTCCCACAAGGTAAATGCTGTCATCAAGCACTGCACAGCCAGGGCCGCTTCGACCCTCCAAAATGGGAGTTTGCAGTATATTCCACTGGTCACCTTTCGGGTCATAGCATTCCACAAGCATTACATCAAGGTGGGAGAAACCTAAGTGACAGAACAAAGTGGAACAACAAAATAATAAATGCTCAGGGTCCCAATTCAATGCTAGGCCTTCTTTTAAAAACAGGTCTCAAGCCAAAATAGATAATTATGGTTTTGAAGATACAAAAGCATAAATTCACTGAGATTGGGAGAAATGTCAGAAAGACCTAAAAAACCCCAAAGAAACTCTAGTTGTTTTAGATTACTTCAAAGCAAGAATACCTGAGCAGATGTCATTAGTAAAGGTTGATTATATGTGGATAGATCTTATTAATATGGTTTATTAAATCCTTATTAATAAAGGTTTAAAATAATAGTTTAAGCAAGCATTTTACAGGGCACTTACAATATGCTAGTTTTCTTTTCTAAGGACTTTATTTAAATGAACTCATTTAATCCCTTCCATCATTCTATGAGATAGTCCCTGTCCTTACTTTCATTTTATAGATAAGGGAACTTGGGGACAGAGAAAGTCAATTACTTGAGTTAAGTCACAAGTCAGTAAGTAGACAGGTTGAGATTTGAATCCAGGAGAGGCTTCAGAACTCAGACTCTTGCATACTAAATTGTATTGCTTTTTCTCAAATGAATATTTAACTCTCTCAGAATGTTTTGATAAATTAAAAATATGTTGTTCAGCATCTTTTACCTTTTTCACAATTTGACTATGTTTATAAACAACTCCGATGATGTAAATGGTTTCTAATATTTACCAAGAACCAAGGTTTAGAGTAGGAGGCTGAGTACCTTTCACTGAAGAGCTTCTCCTACCGCTTCTGATAGGGTTCCCAGTGTCTGGGGCAGTACCTAGGTCACTGAGAACAACTTAAGTCCCTGGACTCTATGGGAGCCCTGCCTTTAATTTAAAGGGTGAGAAATACCTAGTGGGAGCTTCATACTCACCAAGCAGATCAAACCCTTAATGTTTTTATTTATTTTATTTTTTCCTGTAGTTAAATGCAGGCTATGGATATTTGCTAGCTGACAATCACAGTGTGTATTTTAAAGTAACCAACATACCGGATTCTTTAAAATAATTGAGAAGATGAATCAAAAAGTGGAGAAATTTTGGTCTCGAAGAGGTAGACAGGTTATTTCGGTTACTAACTTCCTACAGAAAATAAATCACATGGATGGTGGAACAACAGAACAATGTACTCACTGCAACTCCAGAGTATATTCCTTTCCTTTACCATTAAGATTATTGATGATGATTTTTGAAACATATACACTTAGAATGGGCACTTGGGCAAATTCCAGGTTCTGACTTTAGAGGCATCATTTGAAGATCTATATGCCTTCTCTGTACCAATGTTATACATGGGGACTGCAATCCTCATAGAAACCACAAAGGCAAGATTAATTATCCCTCCTTTACAGACATGAGGTTAAGCGTCTTGAGTGAGACCACACAGCTAGAATGTGCATAACTAGAATCAAACCCAGGCTTAGATGCAATGTCTATATCCTATGCTCACCATGATGCCTCCTTGAGCTAACCCAGTTTTGATGTGTGTACACTATTTCTCATTTAGATTGTCATTACCTGAGTCTTTCTGTTCAAACCCAACCTTAAATGTTAGAAGATCCTAGAGCATTTAGACAATATCTTGTGCAGAAGAAATGAAAAGAAATCACATTTTAACATAAAAGGATACAAAGTTAATATAAAACATGTCGACATAAAGGAATGGGTGTGTGACTTGAAATGAAAGAGCACCATCGAAAGAGATAAAGAATAAAAAGGGAAGAATCACAGTAGTAAATAAAATCTTTTCCCACTGGAGAGAGCACTTAAGCTGAGCAGCAGACATGCACTAGGCTATTGGCATTTCTGAACATGAACTTGACTGAATGAACACGAACTTGGAAGTATCTACGTAAAAATTACACGTGTTCAGACTTTATTACATTTACAGGTAAACATGTATTAGGAAAATAGAAAAAACATCTAGGTCTAAACCATCTAAAAAGATGTATATACTATTAAAAAATAAATGCACACATGTGTGTTATCTACCATCCTTAGATAGCCTGTTTCCCATTTAGCTCAATTTCAGGGATCATAGACTAACAGAGCTGAAGGAGATTTTAGAGATCATAGAGCAGTTTCTTCATCTCCAGATGAGGAAACTAAGGCCCAAAGCAGTTCAATAATGTTCTCGATATCATCGGTCTGTTTTCCTGTCACATTCAGTGTTACATGCATGCACATAATGTTATATATGTACACATATACTACAAAAAGTTGCAGTCACATACATATCTGGGGCAGGAAAGGTGCCAAAACATATCTCTGAAAATGCTATGCCTTAAGATTTTTATTGAAAAAAGCAACAGAATTTGATAATCATAAGTGGTTTGCTGTTCAATTCTTAAAAAATTCTAAATTTAGACACAAAAATCTGATAAATATTACCTTTTAAAAAATCACGTTAGCTTTGTGCACTTATGACTAAAGCTCTTTATGATTATTGCAAAAAACAATTTTCTGGAAAAAATTCATTACTACCACTTTGGTGATAAGAAATAATGTATTTCAGTGAATTCATTGTTACAACAAATTGTTTGTGCTCTTCAGTTATTAATGCTCCTGTTTCTTATTTTCTGTAGACGTCATTATTCATTTCTTTTATGTGTATGGTAACTAAAAAATAATCCTATCTGCAGAAAAGCCAAAATAAATGCTTGCTCAAGGGTACTGCCAATTTACACAGAGTACATTTTATTAGATCAACATGTTTTTTACTTGGTTAACTATCATTATCTAAGGAGAAACCCCCTTAGCAAGAAATATGAGATGCAAATGTTATTGTGACTAAAAAACAAAACAACAAAAAAAAGACCTTTCAAATGATTTCCTCCAATTGCATACAAGCGATCATTCATTACAGCCAAAGTGTGAATTGCGCGTTTTGTGTTCATATCTTGTTTTCGAGCCCAGACATCCATTACTGGGTCATAGCAATATAGCCATGGGACATATTCTCCATTGTGTACACCCCCTGTGAAATAAACATAGACGTACAAGTCAAGAGAGTGCTTTGGAACTGAACTTTGTAACAAAAAGTGGAGGAATTACTCACCTGAAATGTATATTTTCCCATTGTGCACTGCTCCCGCATGAGCCGCCAGAGGCTGTGGCAAAGAGGACACATAGCGCCATTCATTTGTTTCTAGGTTATAGCACTCCACGCTGGACAAGTAGCCAGTTTCATTCCTTCCGCCAATAACGTATAAATGTTTGTCCAACCGACATGCATAGAAACTGGCTCTTCTACAATGAAAACAACCCACAGTAAATCACAAGAGGAGCTGTGAAATGTTACCTTTTGAAATAAGGTAAGCACCACCCAGGTAGTCAGGAAAAGGGGTGCATTCTGCTTCAGAAAGGGTTGCAAATCTTTAAAAATTACACATATACCTTGTAAGTCTGAGACCTTCTACAGTAATCATATGTATTGCCCTTTCTGGTTAATATTCTTGATATTAAAGTAATAGTAGGGGAGAAATTCACCAACTCTTTGTTTCAGCCCTTTTTATCTTGCTTTTTGTACACTGTTAAGTGTTCATTAATATTTGGGATATTCGGTACCTTGTGAGGATATCGTAGCTCTGTAAGACAAAGTGAAAAATGAAGTAGATAATGTAACAATAATAAATTATCTTGACATTCACTTTCTTTATGGTCCTTCAAGGGTCATTGTTCCCAATTTATAAGAGAACTACATCATCAAAATTTTTCTTCAATTATCACTTTTTTTTACCCTTAGTACTACTACAAATAGAATAACTTTTGTGAACTTCATATAAAGTTCAAATTTTGCACTTATATAACCAGTTACAGGAATTTCATCTAAGTAGTTTTTTGTGTTGATTCTTAAAAGGCTATAAGATATTTTAAGTCCCTTTTTAAGAGAGGCTATTGACTATATTATCCCATTATGCCATCAGAGCAAAAGATACAAGCTGTGTTGGAAGGGCTGTAGACAGAACAATCCTAAGATATGCCATCATTTAGGAGTGAGATTTGAAGATACTGAGGACCTGAATTAGAGCTGTAGTAGAAGAAATGGAAAGGGGTGATGCAAAAGATATTTTAAAGTTAGAAAATGTAAAACTTGGCAAGTAATAAAATATGGGAGCTCAGGGAGAATAACGTTCAAATAGCAGCCAAAAATTGGGAGTTAAGATGACTAGTTTGAAACTTTAAGCAAGCTTTTGACCGTTTGCTTCTTTTTTTCATTGATACTACTGGAATAATATACTTCACAAGGAACACATGTGATCCAGTATTGAATAAGTATAAACTGTTAAGTGCCATGTCCCTCAGATAATGTAGTTTATATTTAATGAATTAATGATCTCTATTAAAATTGATGCCAAGATTCTTGTGCAATGTCGATTGCAAGACAAGGAGTGCTACAGGTTTTTATCAAGTAAACATGTTGCTTCGAGATTTTCCAGGTTGTGTTTAGGAAGTACCAAAACATTTAGGAGGCAGTGTGTAGCATGGTGATTAACGATTTGGCTTCTTGAGTAAGACTGCCTGGCTAGATGACGTATTAGGTGTGTGGCCTTTGACATGTCACCCAACCCCTCTCAGCCTCAGGTTCTCATCTGGAACATGGGGACGATAATGGTCTCTTTCTCACAGGGCTATTGGCAAATACATATAAGTGCTTGTCATAGTGTCCAGCATTTTGTTCATGTTCAGGAACTGTCAGTTAATATTACCCGGATAAAAGGTTTTTAAAAATTGACCATCAAGATGTTTGCATGTAAACGTTTCCGAATAATGTTTAAGTGACAACTAAATTCTTTAATATTCGTTTAGATGATTTGTTACCATACAGGCATAATGTTTGTTATGGATGGTAATGTATTCATTTTTTAATAGTCCTGAAATTATCCTAATAGACATCATTGATAATTTTAGAGCAGTATTTTAGCTATGTTTGTTTTTTTTCTAGATTTTCTTGATATATTTGAAGGAAATATGTGCCTTGGATAATTCAGAAAGATGATGAAGAACAACAATAATGAAAACAGGGGTAGGAAGAAAAGTAGGAATAAAATAAAGAGAAGATGAGTCAGATTTCATAAAGGAAAGACTTAACTGGGTCCATGTCTTCTGTGGGGTTCGTGAGGCTCTGAAATTGTAATAAAATGCTGTAGATAGATGTTTTTGCACATGTGCATTTTTTGGAGGAAGCTTTTTTTTTTTTTGAGACAGAGTCTAGCTTTGTAGCCCAGGCTGGAGTGCAGTGGCATGATCTCGGCTCACTGCAAGCTCCGCCTCCCGGGTTCACGCCATTCTCCTGCCTCAGCCTCCCGAGTAACTGGAACTACAGGCGCCCGCCACTGCGCCCGGCTAATTTTTTGTATTTTTAGTAGAGATGGGGTTTCACCGTGTTAGCCAGGATGGTCTCAATCTCCTGACCTTGTGATCAGCCCGCCTTGGCCTCCCAAAGTGCTGGGATTACAGGCGTGAGCCACCGCACCTGGCCAGAGGCAGCTTTTAAATGTGATCATCAAAGGGATTTCTGATCTTAAAAAAATTGAGATTTTTCTGGTATGAGGGACTAAAAACTCATCTAAATATAAAATAAGATTTCAAAGCAGTTGCAAAATTAAGTGCCTACAGATAAACTACTGATTCCTTCTATTTCCTCAACCAGACTTCAGTTACTTTCTCACTGAATATGATAGGTCAAAGTTTTTCTACTAGTACGTTTACCTTTTCAAGTTTAAGTGTTTTATTGAAAAGACTGACACATGTCTACAAGAATCCGTCCTAAAGTAACACATATTTTTTTTTCCACCATTGACACTAAGGTAGTTCGGTATACTTCTTCCATGTGATTCTACAGTAGGTCTAGGGGCCTCTGAAGCAGTACATTTTCTTTTTCACTAATGGGCCATCTTTAAAGAATTGGGACTATGTGGGTTGTAAGCTGGTCATGGTGAGTTCTGTGCAGCATTAGTTTAGAAGAAAAGATGCCAATTAGTATGAAAACCTTCTATTTAACTGAGTTTAGATGTTGGAGAATAAGAGGAAGATCTCCCTTTGGTGAACTCATTTTCTTGTCTAAAATTCAGTTTTTTCACTTTTTATGACCTGGTTCCTTCCTCACCGTGACACCTGGTCAGCCTGTCAGAACCTGCTCTATTTTCTAGCCAAGGCGTTCTTCATGTGACACTCCGTGTGTACTCCTAGCTTTATCCACACAGTGTCACTGTTAGGATCTAAATGGGAAAAAATCAGCAGATTTCACTTCCTGATGAAAAGTGCATTTTTAGGTAGAAATTCCAACAGTAAAGATTCTGAATCTTTGACTTATTCCCTTGCGTGCCCAAAGCGAGAGTTCCTGAAATGCATTTTAGAAACCTGATTGTTAATGGTCTGCCAGCAACTGTGGACATTCGCTCTAGGCTAAAATCTTACCATATCAGGTCTCTCTTAACAATGCTTCCTGCCCCTCTTCGCCACATGAAGAACATACAAGGCTTAGGCTATCTTATTTTGAGAGGAAAGTAAGTTCAAGATTGTTAAAGATTTTTTAGTGGGATTACACTGTTTCTATTTCAAATTGTTCATCTCTCCCTCCTTCAGCCTCCCCTGCCCCCACTGCCAGAAGCAATATTCAGTATTTGTGAGATAAGTTTTAAAAAGATTAATAATAATGCATACAAATATACTTTAAACCCGGCTTATTTTACAGATCTTTACAAGTTCTTTCTGGCCCTTAGAGTTGTCAGTTTATATCCTAAAGCATGAGATTGGATTACTATATCCTTACCCAGCTTGAAGTTTTGACTTTTGTCATTGGATTAAAAACAATGGATATGTTAAAAAGAATATTGTCTCCCATCGTTTCTTGTAACACAAAATATTACTAGAAACAAAATATTTAAACATTGACACATTTTTTTGACATATGAAATTCTTGTCTTTTATTTACTCTGTGAAATACAGGCTTTGTTCTTAACGCTTCCCAAACTGCTTTCCTTCTATTTTTTTTTAGATTAGCTAGGGGGTAAGATCTCCATAAGAATAATACTTCAAACGTCAAGTTTTACTGAAAAAAAAAATTTAAGTTACCAAAGCATTTCTACTGATCCAAGTTTTTAATTTTTCCTCTCCTTACTGAAGAATTAAATTCTAAATCTGAGAGCAAAACAATTCATTGGCACTATATTTAAATTTATATTTTCATCTATTCATTTCTGACAGTAAATTCATAGCCAGCAGGTATGCAATTCATGAGCCGACTCATGGTTGAGTGAGTCTGAAGGCCATGGGCCCATTTCCCTGCTAAACTGGGAAGGCGTTCTGCACTTTTTCTCTATTCTTTTGGAAGGGTTGGCTAGGTAGGGTATCCTGGGACTCAATCTGTCAGCACTGAGTGGGAAAAGGCAGTTCTCACAAATGCCCCGTCAATCTTGCATCTCCATCTCTCCTGTGGGCTGGTTGACCCAGGCAACAATCTATAACTTAAAATGAAATTTTTCTGTCGTTACCAAGCTTCCATTCAAAATAGCAAGCACAGCTCTGTAAGGGTAGGTTACCCCGGAGGTGGCTTACAATGTGTTTTCAGTATTCTCAATTGGTTTGGTGATTTCTCAGCATAATAATTTTTCAGCAGTTTGGTAGCAGCATAAGGGAAGGGGGTAGGCAGGAACTTCCGGTTTCATTCATGATCTACACAATATAAAATTAACTAAATGTTTTAAGCAACTTTTCTGATCTGAAGAGTGTCTCATATATTTCTAGATTCTTTTTCCTCTTTTTTTAAAAACCACCAATTAATCTACACTAGTAACTGATTGTACTTGCTATTTTGAATGGAAACTTGGCAACGACAGAAAAATTTCATCTTAAGTTATGGATTGTTGCCTGGGTCAACCAGCCCATAGGAGAGATGGAGCTGCAAGATTGACGGGGCATTTGTGAGATCTGCCTTTTCCCACTCAGTGCTGTAAGGAGCTCTTTATTTGGTCTATCGAGTTGATTGTTCTAAATCTAAAAAAAAAACTTCTTTTACTAGGGACGTGACATGATATACCATAATGACTTAGAAAGAAACGTTGAACAGTCCATCCTGTCAACGGTGGCTGCCGGGCGCCGACAGACCATGGCAGGTCTTTTTATCAGGTCAATGAGCTGCTAAAAATTGTCTAAGTAGGACCCTGCCATCATAGGCCATAGTGCCTCAGAGGAAGTCATTACAGACTATCAAGTAAACAATACACATTTTCAAAAAAATTACTAATTAGGTTTTGCAGCAATACTTCCCATCCTTAGGGGCTCTACAGTGGGATAATTGACCACGACGTGAGTTATGCCTCCCAAGCCGAAGGCATGAAGGTTAATTATCATGGTGTACAGCCCCCAGCAAAGGGGTCCGTGGTGATGAGATGATGACATTTCAAACATGTATTGATAGTTGTGTTTTAAGTAAAACTTTTTGGAATAGTTTTGATTAAAGGGCAAAGTGATGCAGCTGTAATAACAGCAACCAGGAAATAACCTCCAAAAGAGAGAAACAGGGTGTACTGCAGAAAGATACCAGGAAGCTTCAGATTCATTAAGTTGGTCAAACTATTAATTGACTTAGAATTATTTCCTCAGGTACCTATGAACTAGACATTCCTAAAAGTGTCTGTGGTCCTTAACGTATCATGCCTCATCATTTTCACTGTATAGCCTTTAGTCTTCTAAGGGAGTTTTAATATATTTACCTGTATATAGAGTAGAAAGTTAGGGGTCTTGAGTTTCATTAGAGCATGGATTCATGCTGTCTTGCTGCAATAAGTACATTTTTCAATAAATGGTATTGTATGAAAATTTCTTTTAGCTTGGAATTTAGGATTAAGAATCCAATTTAATCTCAGGGTAATCTACTTGAATGTTATAAAAAGAGAGATATTCAGGTGAGAGATCATGTAAGAAATAGAAAAGAGAAAGAATGCTGATGATTCCTTTTTTTTTGAGATGGAGTCTCACTCTGTTGCCCGGGCTGGAGTGTAGTGGCGCGATCTCGGCTCACTGCAACCTCCGCCTTCCGGGTTTAAGCGATTCTCCTGCCTCAGTCTCCCAAGTAGCTGGGATTACAGGCGCCTGCCATCGCGCCCGCCTATTTTTTTTTTTTTTTTTTGGTATTTTTTAGTAGAGACAGGGTTTCACCGTGTTGGCCAGGTTGGTCATGAACTCCTGACTTCATGATCCACCCGCCTTGGCCTCCCAAAGTGCATGCTGAAGAGGCAATAGGATGCAGCTTACTGTCTATCACACTGGAGAATTTGCTCAAGAGGATGTCTAGATATTATTTGAAAAGAACCAAGTGCTCAAAATCTAGGCTGTGAATTTGCATATGCAGATAAAGACATGGTGTCATGCCTGAGGAACAGCTAGGAGAGACAAACTATGTGTAAATATAGTAGCCATCTTGTCCTTTGGTAGCCAGGAGACTTGGCTGAGATAACTAACTACTCGGTATGCAAAAAATGAGATGACACGTTGGAAGACTAATTTTGTTTTAAACCTAACGAATGACTTGTTCTTGAATGTATGGATTCAAAGACATTAGGGGAGGTAAATGCAAACAAGACAAAATTTACTATTGAAATGTTAAATTTCAATATTTCATATCTAATTATCTAAACGTCTAATATTTAAATATTGAATTTTAATATTGAATATTGAATTTAATATTAAATAATTTAATATTGAGTATTGAAATGTCTGTACCAAAATGCACATCATTGCAAGTATAGTGTTTTATATTTCAATTTTAGGGTTTAAATATATTATCACCAAAAAGAGTGATATAGCCAGAGAAATTTTAGCTCTGTTTGCAAAATACCAGTCAATATAATCAAGAAAGACAAGTCATACATTTTTTTTTCTTCCTACATTAGGACAAATAACTGACTTATTTTTCTCTATTGAATTAACAAGGAAGGTCATGTAAATTGGCTAGGCCAAGTTTTGTATTTTGCCTCATACGTCTTTCATTGACTCTGTTTAGCATTCCTTCTCATGAAAAATCACCTAGCACCCATGCCCCCTGTAAAGTCGTCACAAACACTTCAGGTGCAAGAAATAAACACTTACCTTTCTTGCATGGGTGGAAGTTGAATCCAGCTGTTAAATCGAGGATCATAACGGCTGACAAAATTTGTACTGTGTTTGCCTGTAAAAATGTATTTGAGACATTTAAAACTGAGATTCTTTTGCTGATTTGCACATGTAGTAGTATTTTATAAGATGTCTCTGTTCTCAGGTTTAACAAATAGATGAATTAAGTAGAGGGAATGCCTACCACAGCACAGGCGACGAGTCAATGGAAAAATAAATGTGCCGCCTCAAGTGTTTTTCCTCTTTCCTTCTCTTTCCTTTTTCTGTTTTTGCAATGAGTTAGGATAAAACTAAATCAACCACAAGAATGAAAGCAACTATATTTACCAAACTGGCTTTTATTACAGTGTTAGGATAAAAATATCTGGGGTGTTATTGGTGTTTTAATGCTTTAAACATAGTAAGTTAAAATCTGTAAATTATCAGTTCCACTCACATGTGCACGGCCTCTCTATCAGGGGGATTTTCTCTGTTCAATAATACAGCCACTACAAAAAGAGCCTGATTGGGAAAGTTAGTTTTGTTCTACACATACCATGTAAGTTCTGTGTGTGTATTTGGGGGAAGCACAGTTGCTGTGACATATACACAGGTGTATGTGCTGAAATGGGAAACATGAGTCCTCTGAGCTGCTTAACTAGCTTGTCCCCTCTGTTGAGCCTGAGAAGCATGGTAATGCCTCCAAAGTATTAAAATGAATCTTATTTTATATATAAGACAAGAAATGGAAGCAAAATAATATATTACATTCTCTGTGTAGCACCTGAGATGATAATCATCTAGAGAACTTGAAGCCTTAACTCTAAGTCTGCCTTTATTTATATATGTGTAACTATACATATAACATTGAGAGATGGGTACCAAACTTCACTGCAGGACTGAACAGATAGGGGTGTGTGAGTATGTGTGCATATACTCACACAGAAATGTCCACCCAATACAATTATTACCTTGATATATACAAATATATATCAAACACCTAGCACCTACTGTGTGTTTTATGTGTTCTAGACTCTAGAAATACTTTGGTATGCAAGATAGACATAGTCCGTATCCTTATAAATGAATAAACAAACGTATAATATCAAGTAGTGATGCATGCTATTAAAAAGTGAAGCCAGGAATGATAAAGGGAGGCCAGCTTAAGTAGGAGAGTCACCTGCTCACAGACGTCTTTTGCAAGTCATGCAGATATCTACAGAATGAGCCTCTCAGGCAAAGGGGCGGGAAAGAATTAAGTCTCTGGGCTGGCAGTAAGTTCAAAAACAGCAAGAATGCTGGGGTGACTGGACAGAGGTCAGAAAGGGGTCAAGGGCCAGAACATAGTGTGCCTTGTGGGCTGATGCAGGATTGTATAGTTTGTTATAAGGACAATAGCAAGTCACTGGAGAGTGTTGAGCAAGTGAAAAACAGTCTAATCTATCACGCTGGCTGCTGTGTAAAGAGTAGACTATAGGGGGCCGCTGTGGAAGAGGGGAACTGTCAGGAGACCACTGCAATCATCAAGGTAAGAGCTGTGGTGGCTTGAATGAAGGTGGAGGTGGTGAGAAATGGTTGAATTTTAAATCTGTTGTGCAGGCATAGCCAAATAAAATTTCCTGCGGTATGAGAAACATCGGTATGAGAAAAAGGGAGTCATTCAGGATGACTGTTAGGTTTTTAGCCTGAATAATTGAATGGAAGGTTATGCAATTTGCTGAGGTGGGGAACACCAAGGAGGAGTAGCTCGGGAGTTGGGAAGAGAAGTTATGAGCTCTGTTTTGGAATTAACCTTGGGAGACCTATAGGATCTCAAACAGGAAGTGTCTAGTAGGCCACTGGCTAAATGCGGCTATGGGTGCAAATTTTGGAGTCATTAGTCCAGAGTTATTTAAAACCATAGGGTTGAGTGAAACCATTTATGGAGAGTATATGAAAATGAAAGACAATGGGTCCTCAGTGTGAGCCCTGGAATAGAAGAAGCAAAACCGACAAAGGAAAAGAATGCTCAGAAATAGGGAGAAAGGTGTGGTATTTTGAAAGCAAATAGTGTTTCAAAGGAAGGGAGGTGAGCAGCTGAGAGGTGACTATGGGATTTGGCAGCGTGAAGGTTGCTTGTGGCCTCGACAGGCATTGCTTCAGTGGACCAGAGGGGATGAAAGCCTGAGTGCAGACTACTCAGGAAAGACTAAGATGTAAGAAAGTGGAGGTAAGAGGATAGGCACCGCTTCTTAGGACTTTTGCAATAGAAAGAAGGTTGTAACTGGAGGATGCAGCCTTGAAGGAAGGTTTGTTTGGTTGTTTTTAAAGTTCGGTCACACTGGAAAGTCCTGAGCAGGCAAGAAGGAATGAGGAATAGACTTTAGGATTGGGGCAGAAACAATAATAGGGGGAAAACAGAATATATAAGTTGCAATGGAAATAAGTGAATAGATTGGAGGTAGCAAAATGAAGAGTTTATCTTCTGAGTGCTTCTATTGAATTAAAAAGTAAGGCCATCAACTGAGAGTGAGGATGGTGACTTTGAAGAAGGAGGCATTTGAAAAGACTGAGGAATGAAATAGTTACCTTGGAGGGTAGAAAGGTGCATTGACCACAGAAATTTAGTGGAGCTGAGTAGTTGCCAGTTTGGCTGTGTGGTTTTCTCTATCCACATTTAGTTGCTCAGGGGCAGGGGAGAGAGGGAAGAGGGTTAGGTTTAACCAGGACTAGTATTGCCAGGCAAATACAGAGGAAGGAGAGAGAGAACAAAAGGCAGGTGTATGAGGAGTGTTTATAGGGATGGGCCATAGAAGCTAAGCTCAGTAAAATGGGAAGTAAGGTCACGAGGGGATGATGGTCAGTGAAAAGGTGGCATTACCGGCAAAACAGTGGATTACTGCCACATAAAGAGACAGCAAATGGTATCATCTGCAGATATCCTTTAAAGTGCTTGGGGTTTTAAGGGATTGAGAATGGCAATAAAGAGAAAACAGAGAAGCTGCTTGCCTCTAATAATATAACGTGTGTGGGGGAAGTAGATATACACTGGCTCCCATTAGAAAGAGTGGGCAGGAAAGCAGTACTCTCAGACGATAGCCAGGTTTTGGCCGGGCGCAGTGGCTCATGCCTGTGATCCCAGCACTTTAGGAGGGCGAGGCGGGCAGACCTTTGAAGTCAGGAGTTCGAGACCAGCTTGGCCAGCATGGTGAAACCCCGTCTCTACTAAAAATACAAAAATTAGCCGGGCATTGTGGCGGGCTCCTGTAATCCCAGCTACTTTGGAGGCTGAGGCAGGAGAAGCACTTGAACCCAGAAGTTGGAGGTTGCAGTGAGCCAAGATCACACCACTGCACTCCAGCCTGGGTAACAGAGTGAGACTCCATAAAAACAAAACAAAACAAAAACAAAACAAAAGAAAACAGTGCTAGGTTTTGATTAGAAAAGAAGTTAAAGGAACCACTCAGAGGAGAATTTAAGGATTATAGATATTTTGCTGATGTGAGATCATGAGTTACAGGAATCATGTGGGAAAGTTTGGATGGTTAGGTTGAGTGGTAAATTGAGTTTTATTTGGGGACACACAGGAAGAAATAAGAGTACCAGGGGGAAAGAAAGACTCAGAAGATTTGTATTTCACATAAGGAGGCTCCAACTCAAGAAAGAATTATGTCTAGAGCTGGTTAATAAGTGAGTTTTTGTGAAATCTGCAATCATTTCCATGTAGAAAAAATATCATCATTCTTAGTCAAGTTCCAAGGTTAATTCCCAAATTCAGGTGAAGATTAATGATATTCATAAGAAAGTAGAACCTACCCACTATGTATAGGAATGTTTCTCTAGATATTTGGTTTAGAATTTCCATTTGGAAGATGATATCTGCCTCCTCCTGGCAATGGGGCCGAGAGTGCCTTCACGTGCTGAGCAGTGGTGGTAGAAACTAGCAGTGTTCACTTTGGGTTGTAATGGTAGTGGCCTTGATTCAGAGAAGAGGCTAAGCAGAAATTGGTGTAACATGGATGTGAGATGAGAAAATGGTTTCCAGAGGCAGGGTCAGTGATGCAAAAGAGTCTGGGTGTGGTGGCTCATGCCTGTGGTCCCAGCTACTCAGGAGGCTAAGGTGACAGGATTGCTCAAGGATGGGAGTTCAAGGCTGCAGTAAACTATGATTGCACCACTCCAGCCTGGATAACAGAGTGAGACCCTGTCCCCAGAACCCCCAAAGAAGACGCAAAAATAGGGCAAGAATGGAGGACCGGGAAGACGAAAAGAAGGAAGGCATTCTGGAGGTGGCAAAGGAGGTGCAGAGAGGATAATGAACCTCAGGAGAAATGAGTGTGGTAGAGTGAGGAAGGTGAGATGAAATGGGGTTATTCTCCTTCCTTGTGGCTACTATGGAGATGCTACCAGCAGCCTGAGAGTGGCGGCCATATGCTATGAAATTTTGGATTATCTTCACACATTCTGTTTTTTCTCATCCTTTTCATATTTTTTTCTCATTTTCCTCCACTTTTCTTTTTTGTGCTGGTGCCCTGTCACCAACATTGTTGCTTAGCACTGGGCTGATGTGATGAATGGGGTAAAGGGTGGTGGTTCCCAGCCAATGTAGAGGAGAAGGAGGTGGGAAGAAAAGAAGTTCCCTATGAGCAGTTGTTTTGGGAGCCAGTTATCAGGAAGTGACAAATGTAAACTGGGTTTCTATAAGCTGGGGCACTGACAGAGTCTATGCATATCTATTAGAAGAGGATCATGCATTCCTATCACTAATGACATGAAGAGAGTTGATAGGAGTTAATAATTATATCTGAGTAGAAAACCTTATGTGTATATTTTGATTATATTTCCCATAACTAATATATTTGCTGACTTCAAGTTGTGGTCATCAATAGATCATCAATAGATATAATTATATTTATTTCAATGAGTATATGTTTGTGTTTTATGAGCATGTATTGAAATTCGCAATTTTGTACTTCAAGGGCACACATCTCAGATACCATTGTCATAAGAACTAATGTTTCACTTAAGAAGATTTCATCTTTGGGACTGACATACATAACATCTGAACCCACGGATTTAAAAGCTTTCTTTGTGCCAGCAGTGATGTTAAAGCATGCTATATATTATCATAGAATTACTATCCTTTATATGTTTTGGTATTAATTGCATGAGGTATTATAATACAAGACGCTCTTATTTTAGAGATGGTTGAGTCTCTTCACAGTTTTTAAAATGAGGAATGATGAAGAGTTCCTTGTGAGTGAGTGGGAGCCACTTTCCATGTGATCCAATGTTGATTTAATTTCACAAGATCAAGATCAAAAGCAAAACATGACTGTTACACATCTAACCAAATACATATGGTTATGTGAAACACAGTATATTACAGTGGCTAAAGATGACGGCTCTGAAATCAGATAG
The DNA here is from genome assembly GCF_000951045.1 of Mandrillus leucophaeus. Classification (NCBI taxonomy): domain Eukaryota; kingdom Metazoa; phylum Chordata; class Mammalia; order Primates; family Cercopithecidae; genus Mandrillus; species Mandrillus leucophaeus. The sequence continues at coordinate 1,897,520 of NW_012101421.1, forward strand.
ACCTAGGATGAAATCAGCTCAGCTTCTTGTAAGCTATGTCTGCTGGCAAGTCATTTAACTTCTTCAGGCTTAGTCTTCTCATAGTAAAACTAGAGCTACCATGGAATGATTTGCAGGATGCTTGTGAGGACTAAGTGAAATGATGTAGGTGTGTGCTTAGCAAAGTTCCTGGCAATAAGGAGTACTCAATAAGTACTACTAATAATACTAATGAAGTTAACTATTGTTGACCAGATGGATGGAGTATGGAAATGATTCATGGGATTGTGGCGGATGCTCTTGGTCCTTAGCCCAGATTCCTTTACCAGACCGGTTCACCCATTCTCTGGCTGCTGAATGCTGGCTGCTCATGGTCACGGCAGCTCCTGCTGCTGAACAGGCCACCTCATTGCCTTCCCTCATGCCCCACCTGGGGGAAGGCTTTAGCCAATGACTGACATGAAGTGCATAAGACTGGCCTGCTTGCCGTAAGGCGTAACCAGTTCTCCTCTACTTAGGTGAGCCCAGCCCATGGCCCAGCCTCCTTTGCCCAAATCTATGCTAAATGACTTCACTTGCCAAATGAGTCAGGGACACAATGACTCAGCCTTTCATGTGGAAGCTTCCAAAATTCTAAAAAGGGATCTTAAACACACACACACACACACACACAGAGAGAGAGAGAGAGAGAGAGAGAGCACTCCCAGGCCTGTATTAAGGCTAAAGGTAAAATTAAAATATAGTAATTAAAGTTATACTAAAATTTAGTTCTGTGCATCCTAGTGGTTAAAGCAAAGAGAAGAGACACAATAGTCACATGGTTAGCATTAGTAATAATTTTCAAAAGCACACAATGCCTCAGTACTTTGGTCTAAAGAATTTATCCTCTGGGGCTTCACAGGGAGCCCATGAGTGGCAATGGTGAGAACCATCCCTATGGTAAATGCAGTTGTGTGCTGTTTCTAGTCATTTCTCATAGCATATTCACTGATGGCTTTAAACCCAACTGCTGTTCCTCTCAGGGCCGGGAAAGAGAAAATCAGTGTAATCCAACAGCATGATTTTATGGGAGTCTGAATTAGTTCAAAGATAAAATCTTGATTCTCTAGACTAGAGGAAGGAATATGTCCTTTCAACTCTCCCCTGTTCCCTCCACCCAGTTCTCTCAGATGTGTCTTTGATTGGAAATTGAACAGCAAGTAGCTACAGGTTTGTTTGTTTGTTTGTTTGTTTGTTTTCTTTGCATATGCCTGTGGAACAGGTTTTCTGTGTTGCTGCTTAAGGTCTGACTTAAGACCTTAAGTCAGGCAGATTCACAGTGTTTTGTGAGAATGAACTGTGGCACCAAGACTGCTATTTTAACAAAGGCCTGTTCTACCTGCGAAGCGCAGTAGGCTGAAGACGTTCCTGTTTTCTCTTGTCATGTTTTAGTTTTAACCTGGCCTTCAAAAAGAATGTTCTGCAGATTATTCGCTTAGGTAAACCCAGTGGCTGCACACTGTGTGTTTGCTTACAAATGCTCCTTACAGTTCGAATCACTTCTGAAGAAGGATAAGTTAAATAGTAAATGAGGAGTTTACAATGCATTGTGCGCATGTCAGGGTTTTCTGGTAACCTATCGAATCCATCATTACAAAGGTAAGTTAGGGGAGAGACAGGAAATATCATCCTTGCTCCTGTTCCAAATCTGTTTCTCACAGAGCCCAGGAACTATCTTCTTTCGAACATTAGAAAATGTGGCACAACAAAGCTGCAGGTCTTGAGAAAGAATGTCCCCCTCTCTTAAAAGAAATGTTCTTGGAGGGTGGCCTGGATTGTTTTCCTTGAAGATTTTCTAGAGTGAACAGCTGTAACAATTTTCTATAATTTGCCTTGGTGCAGATGCTGAAAGAGAGCGTTCACAATAAAATATATGCAGTATATGTAATTTCAGCTGGATGTTCTGGGGTTTTAAAGTAAAAATGTGTACCTGCAAGCTGTTTTATAGTTTCTCAGTCATAATTATCTCTGTTACACAGAAGGCTACAACTGCAACTCCTCCTTCATGTGCAAGCTTTCCAAAAATATCTTGATAATTTTGCATATTCTGCAAGCCACAGTGTTCTTCTTGTGTTCGATTTGGGAAGTGCGTTAAAATGTTTAATTTCTCTTTGCAATAAGTTTATGACGTAATCACATCAACGGGGAGGATGGTGGATAATCTATGGAAGAAGCGCTTGCAAAAGGTACAGCAACTGGAATGGATGTCGAGTAATACCTGCTGCAAAATAACTTCAGCTAAAGTTATGTGCAGCATGACTGGACATAATGCTTGTGTATTGCAACCCACATTATTCTATTGATAAAATGGGAGAAAGGTGTTGGAGAAGATGGTGAGGATTCTTAACAGCTGCAGCTTGCTCCCTTCCTCTAGGGAGTTTGTGCTCATGCTTGTAGCATTCCTCAGGGGATGGATAAGGAGAGGGGCTGGGGTATCACTGCGAAGCCAAATCCCCAGACAGTTGATGAGTGATCGCTCTGCTACACATGTCCCCAGTTAGCTCAATGATTGACCCTCTCTCCAATTGTCAGCCCCATTTCTTGACTACTTCATTTGTCCCCGTTGCACAGAAATGTATTTTCCACACTAATTACAAAATGGACTGCTACTGATGCCCTTCATTACACACATAGTTGCTGAGCACCTCCAATTAAGTTGTTCAATAGTTACCATTCGGATTCCACTGGTCCTCTCCACCCAACACGAACAAGAAGTTTTCCACCTCCACAACGCAGTGGTGGGCACTGTTGTATGGCATAACTGAAATTAAGGAAAAAAAAAAGACATATGAAATTTTCCATCTCAGGATTTGCTACCTTGGCTCACTGGCTATTTGTTTCACTGAAGTGCATAAAATGTGAGACTGACTCAGAGGAAGAAGAACGCACAGGTAGCCAAGCCGCTAGTCACCAATCCAGGGATCCCTATGCAGTGACTCAGCGGTGTGTTCCCAGTGGTTTCAAACCCAACCCCTTTTGACTAATTTTACATAATGTTATTCCAGAAATTAGTCAAGAACAACCTGTCATGCTGCTTTCAATTCCTAGGTTCTCCTAACCTGCCTGATGATGTGGATAGTGATCTGAACGACTGACACTCCTAAATGGTCAGGGCTGGGGTTACTTCTTGGAAGAAGTATCCCTGAATACACTTGGAGCCATTAAGATGCTCTGCCCAACTTGGTTTGCTGGCAGTCTTTCCATAAACAGACTCAGGGTGCTTGGTAGCTTTCTATTCCACAGCAATGAACAAGCTGAATTTCCATACAGTTTTAAGTTTTTAAATTAAGGTCCTGCTGATTTAATGCCTCCTCCAAATGTATACGCTTAATTTCCTGTACAATGTCATTAGCAGCACAATCACACATTTTCTATCTATCTGCTTAGGAGCTCTTCTGTAACAAAGATGAAAACTGTCAGGAATATCACAAATATCTATTCTCCTTGCCTCTCCCTTCTTTCTGCCCAAATGTGGTGGATGTGAGGAGGGGACATTATTCAGAAACCCACTAATGCCAGCTTTCTCTGTATTTGTTCTGATTTACATTTCCTTTAGGGAGACACAAAATACCAGAATAGGATGCTCCTGTCTCCTTTCGTGCTGTGCAGTGTTAGTCTCTGCTACAATAATATCCTATGGTAAATGTAAACGTATAGAGCATTAGTTATATCTCCTACAGTGGTTTGGGCCCAGTAGGAAAAATGATGTCCTTGTTCAGCTCATCATATGGGCACCTTAAATCTAGGTGAGGACAAATGGGGAGGTGATGTGCATGTTCAGGCAGGGAACTTATTCCTTGACACGGATCAACAGAGCACTTAAGAAACCAGTGCAGTGGGAAATCAATATGAGTCAGGGCCAACTCTTACTTTGTGCTCCTTTGCCAATGCAGAGAGAGAGAAAGTGAGGAGACCTATCTCACGCCTGACTTATTTTGGGTGCTATATAGCTCTCATTTCATTTTGTTTTTATTATCTTTTATTTTTCTCAGGAAGCATTTATGCTGGCTAAGATATGTAAATAAAAAATAAGAAACAGGCACAGGTTTGAGACTTACAACACAGCCTCTGAAAGAGCAAATCAGATCATTTAAGCTTCTTACCATGGGATTTTAGGAGTTTTGTTTTGTTTATTTACCTACTGACTTATTTATTTGTACTGTAAATATGCATTGTTTTTGAACTTATACCCACAAGGCAGAAGGCATTGGTAGGTAAACCTCCAATCTGGGGGATAATGTAGAAATTGGGTGGGCAGTGGTTTGTGTGGTCCACGAATCAGGTCAATTGACTTTGACAGTCATCTCAAGAATGTCCTTTAGCCCATCAATCCTCAGTTTCTCTCTTTGAAAAACACTTTTACCTGTGTAGATCCTGCAGCCTTCACTACTCAGAATTCATTGTGGCAGAGTATACGTGAGGCTCATTGAGCAACAGAGGTGGAATATGTTTGAAAGATTTTCTTCCCTTTAATTAGTTCATCATTGTTTGGAGCATAATTTTGGTTCCAAAATACCAAAAACAAAACGAAGCTTCCGTTATCATATTGTGAGCAACCTGGTGCCACTCCAGTTAACGGTAACATCCTCTGGCCAGTGGTAAACTTACTCAGCATTAATTGTCAGCTGTATGCATCAATTCACTTGAGATACAGAGCAGTCATAGAGGCCATCAGCTACAACGAACTTATTCTATGACCACAGCTCTTCAAATATTTCTTTTAAACTTTCAGTCAGTTCAACATTTTGCCCAGATCTTATAAATAATGAAAAATGGTATTATTATTTTTTAAACCAGAAGTCCAGCTTCATAATAAAGTACAGTCTCTGAAAATAAAATGACACTTGTGTTTTGTTCTTGCCATTCATTTGCTCTCATTCAGGCAAGCAGAAATTAAGTGAAGGAAACAATACATGATTTATTTTTAAGCCTCTTTTTCATTTGATTACCCCTATTGTTATGCTTTATGCAAACAAATGAAACTATTGCACTAAGCTAACTATTGAACTCTTCAAAATAAGAGAAAAGAAGGTCTTTGAAGTCCTAATTTAAAGGCTACTTGAAGGAATTCTCATCTATTTACACATTTTTACCCTTGTTTTAAAACTTGTCTGCTATATTTCTTGGCTGAGCATTTCAGTACTCTCATTCCTGAATTATTGTCTTTTCTGAATTATTAGTGTGGATTGAGAGGCTATAAATATACTCAAATGCTCATTGAAATTATTCTGAATATAAAACTCTCCCAAATTTATTTTAAAAAATCTATATTCAATCAATGTTTGAATTTTGCAAAAGACCTAATTTCTTTGACTTCTGATTAAGCCCAAAGAAAAGCAAAATAAATAGGGTAGTGAACAAGAGCAAACAATTGTTTAAAATGGCCTTGGGTACTGCACTTATTGATTTTCTTTTAAATAACCACAGATACATGCCTGCTCCTTTCCAGATTTCTCCAGAGGTGGGCAAGTGTCTCGCCCGCACAAGCAGGTAGTGGGGGAGGTTTGTACTCCAGGTTCACATACAGCCCAGTGTGAGTTTTTAGCGTGTCAGTCAGTGAGTTAGAGGGAAAGGGGAAAGAGAAGCTAATCAGGATGAAATGAGATTAAAGGCTGTCTAATTTTACAGCAACTGTGATCCATCAGCCACTGTGAAAGTGACAGTGGAAATGAATGATGGAGACAGACAGGTGGGGCTGTACATTTCACTGATTTATCCTCAAATGCACTGGGCCTTATTTTATTGAGTGAACATGACCGCATTTATCATGACTGTCATCTAAACCCACTTCCCTCCATTTAAAAAGGTCACTTTACTCGGAGTAGGAGAGAGGCACTTTCAAATCAGATTCAAAATCTAATAACACGTGTTTATAAGGCCCTTTGCGAGACTTCTCAACTTTATTAAACAAACAGGTAGTGCTAGGAGGAAAGAAAAAAAAAAAGCCAGAAAATTGGAGAAGAAAACACTTTTCATCACCTGAAGGGGCACTTCATTTCATCTCTAAATTTCAAGCAATTTGTACCATTTTTCCCTTCCACTCCAAGCACTCAAAATTCTATTCTAGTCTTGGGAAATTAAATAAAACATTTACATTTAATACTTTCAATTAAGAAAGTAGGAATCAGGTAATGCTATAAAATAAACTTGGAGAGGATATTGTCACAGTATTTACTCTGCAGAATGACTAATCATCACACAGGAAATAGATGTTAGCAATTGTAACATTCTGAATCTCTGCCACAGTTAACTTATGTACCTGTTAATTGTTTCCCCATAACTTTAAGGCCATAAAAATCTCATTTACACAGTCTTTTACCCCTCCCTGTACCAGAGCAATAAAATGTCCTGAGATCTTATGCACAAAATTGGTCTCTGTGGATGGGAAAATGGAGTCAGACTCTCTGGGAATTCTCTGTTACTTTTTGCAATAATAACCAGCACTGACCAAACATTTACTATGTGCCACATATATGTACATTAAATATATAATTATATTTATCTATATTATGACTTTGGAAATACAAAAACAGTTGCATTCTTGCTATTCATTTGTTCACACCTTGGCCAAGCAGAAATTAAGTGAAGGAAATAATACATGATAAAATATACCGATAGTATATTTACCTAAATTGGCTCACATCTTCCATTTAATACAACTAATTGTAAAGGAGGCATTACTCATTCATTTCATTTTTTTAGAAATACTAAAAGGCCTTGAGAGGGTAAGTCACTTGTTGAAGGTCAGACTCGGGTACCGAACGGCAGAGATAGAATCCAAACATGGGGATATCTGGACCCCGACTCACGCCCTTATCCATTTCACTCTACTGATTTTCAATAGGTATGTTCATCCATCCAGCAAGTAATTACTGAGTTCCTGAGTGTTCAGTGATGGTGTTTTTGAAATTTGTGTATAATTTTTTATATTGAATCGTATTTTAAACGTGTTTATTGCTATGATATTTGAATGAATCCTTAAAGCAAGAAGACATTCCTTTAAATGATTTCCTATAAATCTGGATATTCGAATAGCTGGTTTTCTTAAAGCAGAGTACATTTGTTTGATAGAGCCAGAAAAAACACTGAGAAAATCAGCCAGTTAAGGGTGGGTAGAGTCTGTTGGCAGATTTTTTTTTTTTTTAAGCAATGAGGACATATTTCAACCTTGAAATTTGAAATATCTTGGTTACAGAGGCTGTTTTCCTGGCCTATAAGATGTCCAGGGGTCTTGTTTGTATTCCTGAAGGCCTTATTGTACTAGAGATCCACACTACTGTGTCTCCTCTTCTCACATTTTACATCTAAGGAATGTAAACCTCTTCCAGCAGAAAGCATAGGTATCCTTTGCAACCCCCAGATTTTCATGAATATCCAAACAAGAGATTGCATAGGGCTGTGCCAAGAATATAGACTTGCTAAATAGATGGTTATTGAATGTTTATCAATTAGATGTAACATTTGTGAAGGCCTTGATATTTTTGGTCTCAAACACATAAGCTTGCAAAACTGTCAGATATAACAAAGTTCTCAGTTGTTTTGAAAAAATAATTAATGCCCATGGTAAAAATACAATCTTAAAAAAAAGGACATACAGAACAAATAAGTCTTCCTCTTACCCTCGGCCCGCCCTCAGCCTTTCAGTTCTCTACCACAGAGGCAATCTCTGTTACTATGTTCTTGGGTTTTCTTTCCAGAGACATTATATATCTGGGTCATTTTTGTTAACACAAATGGCAGCAGCATACTATAGACATACTGTTTAGTGTCTTGCTTTTTCGCACTTAATAATACATTCATTCATTCATTCTTTCTCCATTAATCAAGTATGTGTTTTTGTGCTACTCCATGCCAGGCAATGTTGTACCTGCAGGGGAGGTCATGGTAAGCAGCAAACCAGGTACACACTAGTCAGGGGAAGCACATAATAAACACAGACACAAAGAAATGAGCTCTTTTGTTTGAAATGATAAGTGTAAGAAGAAAAATAAATCTGGGTCGGGGAGAGGGAGTGGCAAGATTAGTGAGTTTTACCAGTGCTCAGGGAAGGCCTTTCTGAGTAGATGACTTGTGAGGAGATGAAGTGAGTGAGGGAGCTGTCCAGGGTGTAGGTGCAAGAATAGCAAATGCAAGACCTTGAGGAACAGGTTTGAAATGTGTGAGGGACAGCAAGAAGACCAGAACACAGGGATCTGAGATGAGGATGAGGAGAGAGGCCCAGGGCAGACCAGTGCAGTGTGGAAGGACATGGTCAGAAGATAATGCTGGCATTATCATCCACTGAAATATTTTAAGTTGCTGCACAGTGTTCCCGTTGATGGGCATTCTATCATTGATTCCATTTCCTTCTGATGGTTAATTCATTCAACAAACATTCACTAAACACTCATTAGGTGCAGGCACCTTTCCAGTTGCTGATAATACTTAACTGAACGAGGCAGACAACATCCCTGCTCTCCTAGACCTTATATGATAGAGAGGAAGAACAACACAGATAAATAAATAACAAATAGAAGCACAGCCAGGTGATGACGGATGACATAAAGAGAAATACAATGGGACGATGTGCTAGAGAGTGAGTGCCTGTCTATTATTTTAGTTGAAGCAGTGGGTCCAGAAGTGGGAATGAGTTGGTTGTGCCTGAGAAGCAGGTTGTGCCTGAGAAGCAAGTTGGTTGTGCCCGAGAAGCCTGTGTGTTGTGAGCACCTTGGGTGAGGGCCCAACAGGCATGGGATGAAGTCAGCAGGCAGACACAGGCTGAAATGCAGGTCTTTATGAGCCAGAATAAGCATGGTGGATTTTATGCTAAGCATGATGAAAAGGCATGGGAGGGGTTTAAGTGGCAGAATGACATAATCTGATTTATGTTTTAAAAATATCAGTCTGGCTACTATTGAGGTTGTAGGAGGAAAAGAAGGAAAAGAGGGGGACCAAGCAGAGGTTCCTTCTGTGATCTAGATGAGAGAAGATGGAGGCTTGGCCGGGAGGGGACAGTAGGGATGGACAGAAGGGTCATGCTTTGAAGGTTGCTGCTGTTACACGCAGTGCTGTGTTGAGTGTCCTTGCAGATACATAACACACGTGCATAGTTTATCTGTAGGATTGATTCTTGTAAGTGAAATTTCTGGGCCAAAGAATAGGTGCATTTTACATTTTGATGGATATCATCATATTGTACCCATTTTTACACTTGTATCTTTGCCAATATGGTGAGTGAACAATTCATGTCTAGTTAAAATCTAAATCTTTATTTATTTGTGGTACAGGTGCAGCAAGTGTTCCTACATTTAAAATCCATTTGTATTTTACACATTTTTGTTGAGTTTGAGTTTTTGATATAATTTGTTACTTATAATTACATAATTTCTGTTTTTAAGGTATTCTTTTCTAGGAATGAACAAAATAAATGATATTTTGGAAGCATCATACTGTTAGAATATATATTTGTGGAATATTTACTCATTGAAGCAAATTCAAATAGCAATTACATGCTGTTGAAAACAAATAACCTGAAAGAAAGATGCTTCGCTTTAATAATATTGAATATTCCTTGCCATGGGATCTTAGAAGGTTTTTTTAAAAAAAACAAAAACAAAACAAAACGAAAACTTCTGGCCGGGCACAGTGGTTCATGCCTGTAATTCCAGCACTTTGGGAGGCCAAGGTGGGCAGATCACGAGGTCAGGAGATCGAGACCATCCCGTCTCTACTAAAAATACAAAAAATTAGCCAGGCGTGGTGGCGGGCGCCTGTAGTCCCAGCTACTTGGGAGGCTGAGGGAGGAGAATGGCATGAACCGGGGAGGTGGAGCTTGCAGTGAGCCGAGATCGTGCCACTACACTCCAGCCTGGGCGACAGAGGGAGACTCATCTCAAAAAAAAAAAAAAAAAAAAAAAATTCTTCAATTTTAAGTAAATGCAATTGAGAAACATAAATGTTTTAAAATGTGCTAGTTAGTTTAATCCTACCATTCAGTCTTACAGCAAAGATCTAGCAACTTGGCTAACGCATTCCTGGAGATAGCAACAGCTACACAGTAAAACATTTTACACATTACGAAGTGCTTGGTAGATATTATTGAATAAATAATCCATAGAAAAAGCTCTGCTACTTTTTTTCTTTTATATTTCGACTCTACTATAGTTTCAAACTACAAATAAATGGAAACATTTTGTATATTTGGGGGATGATTTGATCATTATGGACAGTTAGTCTGGAAAGTTTAACCCTGTAAGAGTTTTTATGGTCTGAATCCAGTTATGAGTTGGCAAATGTTCTGAATTAACCCAAAGGTGGCCAGCACTTTCTCCCTTACCTCCGACTTGTTCTGCATATACCAAGCCAGATTTTCATAATCCCTGGAGATGAATTTATTTAAGTGAGTTTAAGGTGTATGAATCTAAAAAAAGTGTGCATTTAGGAGGCTGTGCAAGAACCAAGAGAGCTTGTCTCTCATAGTTCAAAATTGTATCTAGGGGTCAGTTTTCTTGACTATGAAGATCATTTAATCACTCCCTCATTTGTGCAATGATTGGACTAAATGCATGCTTTTACTGTGTCACTTGCCAAGTGATGAAACAGTGTATTAAAATGGCTTGCTTTTGGCTTGCCACCCCCAAAAGATCTATGAGCCCCTGAAGGCCAGATGCTATCATCTCCATAGCTTCATGCCTAGCACAGAAGCCAGCACATAGTACTGGGCCAGACTCTGGCATCCCTACAGCATTTAGGCATAACATAGTAATCAGAAATATTAATGCATCAGTAAATGTTGATTTATTGATCAATGAATAGCACAAATGACTGAATGCTAGCTAAGAGACTATGGAATTCACTTTTTTAGAAGGTGGAAAAAATTGTGATGGATGCCAGAAGATGCGAAGGAGGGAGGAAGTGAAAGAAGAAAAGAAGAAGAAAGGGTGCCTTTGGTAAGGATTCTATGGCTTCTAGGATTGATGTCACCATGCAACACGTATGTCAGTTTTAAGCAAAGGAGGTTTGCAAGCTTTTCAAAGGCTGGCCATATATTATTTCTTTCCAGAACTATGATAACACCTAATTGTGCCGAGGGCAAAGGTTTTCAGTAAAACCTTGTTGATTTACAGTTTTAGTTCTGAACACTTAACTTGGGGAAGTGCTAATAAGCAGTGAGATTCATGTGATTTCACATTGGACTTCTATTACCTGTTTAAGCAAAACTGACCTTCAAAGTCTTATTTTTATCTTAGTTCAAATATTTTCACTAATATATTCCTAAATTATGATCATGTTATTTTAATATCAACTGTTTTACTTTGAATATTTCCTGGCATGCTAGTAGGAACTTAAATATAGTTTTACTTTTACTTTTGGAGAGTAAAACATCTTTGGGAATGAAAGCTGCCATCTCTTTCAAAGATTAGTTTTTCTTCCTGTTTCACAAAGTGTTGTGTGTTTCAGACACAAGTCAATGAAACACTCTAGAGCTTTGATTGCCCTTTTCCAAGTGTCAACACAGTATCTTCCAGATCATATTTTTCTGGGAGAAAGTATCATCACTCTGATACTTTTTATTGTTCTACACCCCAAAAGGATCATGTCAAAAATAGTAAACCTTCTAAATGAATTAAAGTAGTAGAGCAACATATATTCTTTAAGCATTTGATAATAAAATCTTTGACAAAGGTTAAGGGAGTCAGGGCGATTTATAAGGTGGATGATATGGCAACAGGATAGCAAAAATGATTGTTATGTAGTTTAAATTATCTTGGATGATGGCCCCATAGTTGCCCCAAGTTATTGAGGGCAGAAGGAAGGAAATGGGTGTGGCCTACATAATGAGGATTTATAAGAGGCATTTTCTGATGCAAAACCCTCATATTCAAATATGGGAAAGTGGACTCTAGTGGTTCATTTGAAAACCTACAAAGTATCAGAAGGTGTAATTGAGAATCATATTTCGGGCCAGGCACAGTGGCTCACGCCTGTAATCCCAGCACTTTGGGTGGCCGAGACAGGCAGATCACCAGAGGTCAGGAGTTCGAGACCAGCCTGTCTAACATGTTGAAACCCTGTCTCTACTAAAAATACAAAATTAGCCGGGCGTGGTGGCATGTGCTTGTAAATCCCAGCTACTCGGGGGCTGGGGCAGGACAACTGCTTGAACCCAGGAGGTGGAGGTTGCAGTGAGCCGAGATCGCACCATTGCACTCCAGCCTGGGCAACAGAGCATGACTCTGTCTCAAAAAAAAAAAAAAAAAAAAAAAAAATCATATTTCAAGCAGCTAATTCATTTCATTCAAAAATATGTACTGTGTACCTATTGGTTAGTATGCTAACCTCTGAGTATATGAAGATGAATTGTATACCATTCCTTCATCCCAGAGCTCACCGTGTAGACAGAGAGAGAGAGAACATGAGAACAGATAAATAGGATACAGAGTACTCCAGGTAGAAGAGCAATAGATGCTCTAGGGAGGAAATGACTAAAACTTCAGTGAGAAAGTGAGGCTTAAGCTTAATCATAAGGCTGAAAAGAGATTTTTCCAGGCTGTTGCAGCAGTAAGTGTCATTATCAGGAAAAGGCACATAGATTCCACAAATATTTACTGAGCACCTGCTAAGTGCCAGGCCTTGGGCGAGGTCCTGTGATATAATTTTTAAATATTAGCTTAATTTTTTAAAAATGAATTATTAGAATTAGATCAATGTCTGAAATCTTCTTATAAGTTCTAGTGTTCTATATCACTGTATCATGACTACAGTTAACAATAACATATCATATAGCTTCAAATAGCTAGAAGGAGAATGTTGAATGTTCCCAACACAAAGAAATGGTAAATGTTTGAGATGATTAATGTGCTAATTACCCTAATATGATTGCTATACATTGTATGTAGCAAAACATCACTGTATACCCTATACATTATTATTTGTCAATTACAAAATAAAATAAAAAATTTTAAAAAGATTGTATTATGGCCGGGCGCGGTGGCTCATGCCTGCAATCCCAGCACTTTGGGAGGCCTAGGCAAGTGGATCACTTGAGGCCAGGAGTTTGAGAACAGCCTGGTCAACATGTTGGAATTCCATCTCTACTAAAAATACAAAAATTAGCTGGATGTGGTGGTACATGCCTGTAATCTCAGCTACTCGGGAGGTTGAGGCGGGAGAATCACTTGAACCTGTGAGGTGGAGGTTATAATGAGCCAAGATCACACCACGGCACTCTAGCCTGAGCAACAGAGCAAGACTGTCTCAAACTAACTAACTAACTAACTAAACAAATAAACAAATGAATAAATGTTAAATTATTACAATATCAACTTTTTAATTGAGGTCTGAGAAAATGTGTTGGGAGACAATGGTGCAAATAAGAGGAACGTGCTTTTATCTACACTGTCCTTTTGGACAGCGGGTCTGCTCTACCTACTCAGGTTTCCTTCTGGACCACTCTCTTCTTACACAATCCGGTGATCACAGCCTCTGCTCTAATTAAATCTTTCCTGACATGTGTAGCCAACTAATCATTCTGGAAGCAATTGGTAGCATTATCAGAACTGTGAGCAATACCTTTGTTCCTGTTAGATAATCTGTCATTGCATTTGTTCTAGCTATCTCAGTGTGTTATTGGTGCCATTGCACTTATTTGACTTTAAAGCCGATTTCACTGCAAAAATTCAGAAGACTCTGTCATACAGTCCTCCAACGGCCATTTCATGGTGTGTGCAGGTGTATGTGTTATGTCCAGTAAGTACTAGAGCAGTTGGGCCAGGACATCAGGATTATATTGAGTCAACAGCTCGTCACACATAAGGGAAATGAAGGTGCAGTCCGTGATCTTAGCAGATGAGCCCAAGGTGGATGCTCAGGGCCATGATGAGGCTTAGAGCCATCTTTCCAGGAGGTTCTGCAATCTTGATTGCTGGGAAAAGGTGAAGAACTGAAGCAGTGCAGGTCAGAGCATGTAGAACAACATGATGAATCCCTTTACCCCTTTTTTGGCACTGTTTTTTAACTGGCAAAACTAGACATTCACTGAATACTAAGTAATATTTTTTTATGAATGTATTTATGAATGATATGAATATTTGTCACTTCTCCAGTCTTAGAATATAGACTGAGACCCTAGTGCTAAGACAATCTAAAGATACATACCGGACTTGATAACTTGGCCCCTAAAACTGGTTTGAACTGGTTGTCTGTGTGTCCACACACATGCATGCAGTCTATACGTACAAAGATGTGGAAGACAATTGGTGAGTAGTTTTTTTTAAGTAGTTGTGGGAATACTGTGCATTTTCCATCAACAAGAGAGAATAATGATCGTCTCACCCTCCACCCTAAAGACAAGGCAGAGAGTGGGACAATTCTTGAATCAGATATGTGCGTGTCTCCTGGAGCTTGGCAGGCACAGGGAGACGTCTGAAGGCAAGAGGCTGGGGGAAAGCTATCTGTCACGAGAGTGTGAAGGAGAGCTGGGGGAGAAGTCACCTGCACTTCTGGGTTTGGTGAGACGATGGTACCTGGCACCTTCCTGCAGGCTAAGCTGGTGCAGTGGAGGCTTGCTTGGCCAGAGCTGTTTTGAAAGGACACCCCCTCCCACCACAAGAAGATTAATTGGCAGTCAAAGGTGACCCTAATAAAAGCTATGTGGTGGGTATAGCCCATGGGGAAGTAGGATGTCTTCAGAAAGAGGCTCACAACAGAACTCATAAAGACAGTTCATCACCAGAGAAACTCAGTTCTGTATCAGTTGCCTCCTGAGGAGCAGTAGGCCAGGTCCTGGAAACCAGGCAAATAAGAGCTTTTCTCCCTTTACCCCACACCCTCCTCTAGCTGTATTCCTGGTGAAACCAGAATACACAGCATGGCTGATTTCTTTCAGGGCAGGCCAGCCTGGCTCACTCTCATGTTAATACAGGTGTGCAGGAAAGAGTTCACATGGCAGGCCTGAGGCTGCTTCCTCAGAAAGGGCTACCTGCAAAACTAGCCTTTGGCTGGCATCTGAGAACTTAAGATTTCAGGAGCATTCCCACTACCTCAGCTGATAAGAGTAGCTCTCTGTACCCAAACTGTTGGTATAAACAATGTGATTTACGCTGAACACTTCCTTTTCTTCTGGTAGTCTGGAATTTTGGTATGTTCTAGAAGATGCCTACCTGACCAGCCCCCAGTAAAACCCGTGGCTGGAGTCTCTAACCAAGCTTCCCTGGTAGATAGCATTTCAAGCGTGTTGTCACAATTCGATGCTGGAAATGAATGTGTCCTGTGTGACTCCACAGGAGCAGGACGCTAGGAAGCTTGAGCTGGGTTTCCTTGGGACTTTGCCCTGTGTGCCTTTAACCTTTGCTGGTTTTGCTTTGTATCCTTTTGCTGTAATAAGTCACAGCTGTAAGTATGGCTATTCCATAATCCTGTTAGTTCTCCCAGTGAGTCACTGAACCCGGGGGTGGTCTTGAGAATTCCTGATACAGTAGGAGATGGAGACATTTTACATGTATTAGGGGATGATTTAATGGTCCAAAGTGACTGGTTCCACTTTAGAACTTTTCAAGGTACAACCTGCAGGGAGAGATAAATCATCCAACAGAGAGGGTTTGAAAATCGGTGGCTGAAAAAAATGAAGTTGTTTTTGGCTGGCCTCGTATGTGAAGCTCATTCAGTAAACTGATTATGGATGGATGGATGTATTTCTGACAAACTGCTTCCGGGCTCCCGAGGAACACTTTTTAAGAAAGCATGGCTCCAATTTCCTCTGGTTGGAGCCAATGTGCGTATCTCTCCTGAGAATCCACTAGTGCCCAACACCATCCCACCAGAGGTGCTAGAGGATTTGTCAGAGAAATTGGCATTATCGCCCTTTTTATTCCCTAGGGACATTTGCAATGCATTTGAAACACTGATACAGATCCATATGAGGCCATTTGAAAGGAATAGGGCGGTGGTATAGAAGATTTATGTCAAAACAAAATCTAGAGATAGGAGAAACCACTGGGGTTTGGCTTAGTTAGGTAGCATCATGCCCGCTTCAGTCTCTCCCCAGACACTACCTTCTTCTGCTGTCTTCACAGGGTCCCCTGCTGTATCTTTAAAAAATAAAGAAAATGCAAACTTCTTTCATCCTGCTCTCCCTTCTAGCTGCCCCTTCTACAGCACCCCATTACCTGACCCCCCAAGCCAGGTTTGTACACACAGCAGTAGAATGTGAGTGATTGGTCTAGGGAGGGTTGCATGATCCAGCCAGGTACTTGCAAGGGGTTTTCACACTGGAGCTGAAAGGAGAGTCGTTTCTTTTCTGACCACAAATCTTGGAGCTGCTTACAGTAATAGAGAAGCAGGTCTGAGCAAAGAAGGAGCTTGTGTTGTGAGAAATGAGACCTTCAGAGAAGCCATCCTGATGGGATTTTGAAATTTGGTTTCTTAGTCTTTCTTAGGCCAGTACTGCCTTGCCCTCCTGGTCATGTGGCCCAGTAAACCTCCTATATTCCATAGACCTTTGCGACAGCCTCCTCACAGGTCTCCTTGTTTTCATTCTTGTCCCCTTTAGGCTTATTTTTCACAATTTGCTGAGAAAGGTCCTTCCAAAACCAGAGTCAGGTGATGACATTCCCTTCTATTCAGTCATTTCCTTACTTCTCATTGGAATACATTTTCAAGTTTCCAGAACGGTCTGCAAAGATCACATGGCCTGGCCCTGGCTACCTTTCCAAGCTCCTTTTCCACACTCTGCCTCACTGACGGTGCTTCAGCCATACTGACTGCTTTGCTTCTGCAACACTCCAAGCACATTCCTGTGTCAGGCCTTTGCACTTGCTCTTCTCTCTGCCCCTGACATGTTTTTCCTTTGAATATTCTCATGGTTCACTCTATCATTTAATTCAGGTGTCTGCTGGAAGAGAGACCTTTCCTGACAGTGCCATTTAGAAAGCCCTTGCCTATCATTCTCTACTCCCTTACCCTTCCTTTGTGATCTCGATATCACTTGATAATGCCTACCTTTAGAACTTTTTTTTTTTTTTAAGACAGGGTCTCATTTTGTTACCCGAGATAGAGTGCAGTGATGTGATCATATCTCACGGCAGCCTCCAACTCCTGGGCACAAGGGATCCTCCCACCTTAGCCTTCCCACATTGCTAAGACTACAGGTGTGTGCCACCATATCTGGGTAATTTTTAAATATTTTGCAGAGATAGAGTCTTGCTATGTTGCCCAGGCTGGTTTTGAACTCCTGGCCTCAAGTGATTTATTTCTATGCTAGTGTATTAACTGCGTAAGTAAGACAAGGATTGTCTTGCTCACCACTGAAATTCTAATGTGTAGAAAAATGTTTTGCACATAGTGGATGCCCAATAAGTGTTTGTTAAATTAAAGACAAAATAGTTTAAAGTGATATAGAATTGGAGTTCTGTTATTTGCAAATAATACTACAAATTTTAAATAGAGAAAGGAAAACAATTTGGTTAAGATGAAAAGGTAATTAAATAAGTATGTAGGTTTAGATACTTGGTTCAGTATTACAGATTTATGTACAATTTGCTTTTTAAAATGGAAGACAGTGTATTGTCATACAAATCAGGTTTGATATCATTTACCTGTGTCAGTTTAGGAGTCTTGATTTTCTTCATCAGTAAAATGTTGATGATAATATCTAACTCACAGAGCTATTGTGAGAATTCTGTTGAATTGGATAACTTACGTAAAGTACAAGGCTCATTACAAACAAACTGTAAAACATTGTTCTTTCATTGTCCCCTTTCTGTAGTTTCTTCACAAATATTCTCCAAGCAAAACATCTCCAAATAAACAGTGTCTTTGAGATACTAACTACTTAACAAAAGTTTGCTGAAGCATGGATTTACTACAGAACTGAATCATAATACTATTTTGAGTTATAAGGGGGCAGGAATGTATGGTTTCCAGAAGATGATGATATCTGGACATGTGGATAGGATGAAGTGCCACAAGTACCCGTATTTTTCAGAGTTACATTGGTTTAAACTTACTAGCCAACAACTCACATTTGCATGAGAAGGATAAGGGATGTCATTTAATGTTTAACTAACATGTATCAGACGCCTACTATGTGCTGTATATGAAACAGAAAACAATGTAAGCATCTCTACCAGGAGCTCATGTCTCAGAGAGAGATAATTTATATGCACATGAAAATTTAACATAAAGCTGACTGTAGTTAATGATGTAATAGAGGTCCAAAGTACAGAAAAAGATGAGGCATGATAATAGTAATCGCTTTTTTCAGTTGTCTTGGAAAATAGTAACTACAGGTGGATTTGTGTTGGGCCATTGAAGGAAGAGTGAGAAGTGGACAGATGGAGAGGGTTTCAGGGAGGTCCCACCAATGTCATCTGTGTGCACAAAGGCATGGTGGCTGGAGTGCAGCTTTGGGTGCCTAACAGTTGGCTGGCGTGTAGGGGAGGTATAAGGAGCAATGGGATGTAAAGTGGAAAAATAACAAGAGCCAAGATGGTGGAGGTCCCTGAATTCCACAAACCCTACTGCTCTCAGTAGAAAGGCCTGGAAGAGTTTAAGGAGGGGAGTAAATCCTGAACTGTATGAGCAGCAAATAGGCCCCCTCCTTAGATCTTGGTCACATTCATCACCTGTGCAGAATCTGCCAAAATAAAAAAGCCATCATCTCAAAATGTGGAAATCCAACAAAAGAAAGGTCTCTAGGGAAAAAATATGAAGCATATAAAACTCTTCAAGTCACAGCCCAGAAAAAATAAAGCACAGCTGCATGTAAAAGTTAAGAGGCAAAGAAAATGTGGGACAGCAAAAGAAAAAAGACCATTAATTGGCATGTGACAATGGGTATATGTAGTATTTGGGGAGAAGGAATAGGCAAGAACATCTTTATGTAATATAAAGAGGAAGACAAGGAGTAATTTTAATAACTAAGAAACTAGATATTATTATAAACAAGACTGTTTAAAATACAATCTATTCAATACAAATCTATTCAATGTATTGTGTTTACAGTACAGATTTATTCAAATACTACTTCTGAATAGATTTGGATTCTGTTTTTCCTGGTGATAAAATGGGGAGTAACATCACTCTTACCCTGCAAAACGTTGGCTGTTCTATGCAGTCACTCAACAAGTTTGAGTCACAATTTATGTCTTACTCTTTAATAAAGTAGTTAATGAACTGTCCTCTTCCCTCAGGAAGAGTATCTGAGCATCAAGGGCTAGTAGCAAGACCTAAATCCATTAAGCCTGACTCTTTTTCACTGTTCCTCACACATCATACCATCATATCCTTATTCCCTCCTGACTCCGTTTAGTTTTCATAGCTCATCTTTGCAGTAATTTCCTGGCATACACACTCAACTCTCTTGCCTCTTGCTTTATTCTTCAGAGTTGTATAGCTGAACCAAATCTTGCCTATATTCAGTCCCATGTGAACACCCACAGGGTTGAATGTGACTAGATAAATTTATATCACTATGTGAATAAGCCTCATTTTACATTCATGTTATTGTTGCCTAAAATTCCCATTATGTTTTCTTAGTCCATTAATTATTCTATTCTCTCAAATCGAGGGACTCATGGGCCAAAATGGGCCTACCATTTGTTTTTATTAATAAAGTTTTATTGGAACACAGCCACTTTCAACAATTTATGTATTGTCTCTGGCTGCTTTTGTGCCACAACCACAGAGTTGAATGGTTGCAGCAGAGACCTAATGATCTGCAAAGTCTAAAATATTTCCTATCTTTCCCTTTACAGAAAAAGTTTGCCTACCTTTGTCCTAAATGATTATTTCACATTTGTTCTCTCTCCTCAAGTCTCTAACATCTGCTCCCTGATTTACTTTTAGCTGATAACCTTGTTTTCTATTTCACTAAGAAAATACAAACATTTAGAAAAGAATTCCCACAGCCTCCCTGCCTCATACCTACCAAATGACCTGCATCAGCAGACCTGTACTCTGCCTGCCTTTTGTTAGCATGGATGGACCGTCCATGCTCCTTTCTAAAGTCAAGCCCTCTATTTGTGTACTAGATCCTCTCAAATACTCAAGGATGTTTTTTTCCAGCAATTTTATCGTGTCTTGCATCATTAATTTTCCCTCTTTATCAGATCTCTCCTATCAGCAGGGAAACATGCTGCTATATTGGTCCCTTTAAAAAAAGGACATCTCTTGAGTCAATATCCCCTTCTTTCTACCTATCCCATGTCTCTTTTCACCTTTATATAAACCGTCCTCAAAAAAGTTGTCTTTGCTCAAGATTTCTAGGGTGTCTTTTCCCATTTTCACTTCAACCTGTTCCAGTGAGGTTTTCACTTTCATAATTCCATGGACACAGTGTTGTTAAATTAACCTTCATGTTGCTAAATCTAATGTCACTTCTCGACGCTCACCTCATATCATCTACCTGAAACATTTGACCTAGTAGATCACGCCTTCGAATGTGTTCTTCCAGGAGATCATTTTCTCTGGATCCTCCTTTTACCTGATTGGCTGCTGCTCCCTGTTCATACTCCTTGCTGGTTGCTCTTCATCTCCTCAATCTGTAAACTTCAGCGTGCTCCAAGAGCTTGCTTGTAAATCTTTCTCACCTCCATCCACACTTAATACTTTGTTTTTGTTAATAAAGTTTTATTGGAACATGGCCACTCCCAACAGTTTATACTGCTTTTGTGCCACAACTGCAGAGTTGAATAGTTGGAGCAGAGACCTAATGACATGCAAAGCCTAAAATATCTACTATCTTCCTCCTCCCAGAAAAGGTTAATAAAGTTAACCCCAGAGTATGACTTTAAAAACCGCAATCTAACTCCACTTGGGTATCAAATAGGCTCTTCAACTTACCAGTGCCCCCAAACAAACCCCTGACTTTTCTCTCCAAATATTCCCCTTCCCACCTAAGCCATTGTCAACTCTATCCTTCTACTTGCTCAGGACAAAAGCCTTGGGGTCATCCTGACTCCTCTCTTTCTATTATGCTTTGTAAAATAAATGACTTATTTCTCTTGAGATAAAAAATATCCTTTAGGCGATCATGGTGACTCACGCCCATAATCCCAGCACTTTGGGAGGCTGAGGTGGGAGAATCCCTTGAGCCCAGGAGTTTGAAACCAGCCTGGGCAACATGGGGCGACCCCATCTCTATTATAAATAAAATAACAACCTTTAGACATTTTTCTTTGCCCACTCACTAATACATAAACATGAATTATGGTGTATATGCTTTTGCAATATGCTGCCTTCACCTAAATATATGGTAAGCTATTTTCATTTTAATAAATGTAGATGTTCATTAATAGTTTTTAAAAGTAGTATGCTATTTCTTTTGGTATGGCTAAACTAATATTTATTCAGCCATCTCTAATTGTAAAACACTTAATTTTGGTTCTAATTTTTTGCTGTTATAAACAACACTGAAATGAATATCTTGGAACATGTGAATAATTATTTTCTTGAAGTAAATTCCTAGAATTGGGACTGCAGGAATCAACACCATTAAATTTCTTTTAAAAAATCTACCTTTGATAACATTTACATATAAACAAACATATTTTTGCATGTTCCTGGATGAGGGTGATATACAATATTTGTTGATGAAAATTATGTAACAAGTAAATAATTGATAATTTAGTAATGCTTTTTTACTAATTGCATTTGAACTGCAGTGGTGAACCCAGTGTACATAGAAGACATTATACTTTCAATTTATAGAGAATGTGCCTCTGATTGTGGATTCAGGAATCCCTTATGTGTTAGCTCCATGGCTGTCTATGAATTTAAAGGCTGGCGACCACAACTTTGGTGATTATTTAAAGAAGCAATTCATTTAGCATATGATCACAAATGGAACGCATTTCCTCTTTCATCCAAGCTGCCCACTTCCTGATAGAACAAAGTATTACAGTAGTAATACTAATTCTGGTACTAAGAAGGCAAGTAAAAAGTTCTCATTAAAGCAGAGTAATTATAGATACATAGTTGAAATAGAGTAGGATTTTAACTGTGGGCTATTTAAATTAACTTCCTAGATTGAATCTTTTTATGTACTGTGAGAGCTTCTCTCTGGAATCATGGCAACTACTTCAGCGTTTCTCAGTCTCTTGCAGAAATGTAGAAGGAAGAATGAGGTCTGTTAATTGCCATGGTTGCAAACACCCGTTGCTGCTTCCTGTCCAAACTCGCCTTTCGTTAACTGCAGCAATTTTGAACTGAGCCACTAGATGGTGTACACTGTTCTTTGCTTACCCCCCAGAAAAAGCATCAAGAACTGTGCTCAGGTACAGAATTCCAAGGCCAACAAAAACAAAGAGGAAAACTTACAACACTAAGGCCAAAATTAAGGGCCTCTCTTTTAAAATTCTGGTGCTCATCTTTTTTTTTTTTTTTTTCTGATGCAGATTACACTGAGTTGGAGAATGTCAATATTATTTTCTTGACTCTACTCTTCCTTAGTATACCAAATATTTGAGCTGGACCAAAATCTGTTTCAACCTTTCACAGCAACCTATTTTTGAATTTCATACATGAGTCCTGAAGGCACTATAAAATAGTTTCTCCTTTAGAAACTCATATGTACAGACACCTAGCAGGCATACCCTATGCTAATATTGTTAAACATACATGTTTAAAAATAGGTCAGGTTTCTCAATATCTTGAAAAATCTGCAGATAAGTCCTGTGGTGTTGACATAGCAGAGATGTAATGAGCTAGAATTTAGTTCTGCCCTTTAGTCTATAAGCAGCTCTGATCCATGTTTCAATATAAACTTGCATTTCTATATAGGGTGTATATGTGTTTGGAAAAATGATATGGTTTTCTTTGAGTTTCAGGGAATAATTTCACACCGGAGTCAAACACATTAAATTCACTTTTCAAAATGGGTAAATTGCTTTAAGAGACAAACATTTTAGAGAAGTTAAAAGAGAAAGTCTTCCTCCTTACCTTAAAGAGGTGTCTCAGGTTTTTATAAATGCATTGGTATTTACCGATGGATGGTTTTTTTTTAGTAGCTTCAACCTATTTTTTACTTTATTGAATTCACTTTTTTATATAATAAATTATTTTAAGTTAGGAGCAAACATTTTAATGACAAAGTTGAAACGATAAAAAGTCTTTAAGTTACCTTAAGGTGCCCTCTCAGATTTTTGCAAATACACATATATTTCAATACGGGTGATCTTTATTCGTTAAACAGTTTCAACATACCTTCTAATCTTTCTTGTCATCTTAACCTAGATCCTTTATGAATTATAGCTCCTCACCTCAAGTAGCAGTTAACTTTCTAATCCTTAATAGTCAAAGATGACTGTAGCAAATCCGTATAATCATCCTTTATGGGGAAAATAATTTTCAAACCAGTCAGGGCTCTTGAGCTGACAAGAGCTGCCCAAAGTTTATTTCTACTACACAGTAATGAGTTGAAAGAAATGTCTATAGGTGGATCTTCAATTGGAAAATCTAAAAAGTCAGTGAAATTACTAAAAGGCCTTAATGGTGCTTCTGAAAACAGACACTAATTTTATGTTCTCATTCTTTGAATTACATTCATCTGACATTTAGAAGTCATTTTATGGGAAAAATTTTTATTAACTGAGAAACAAGATTTCTTGGATTATAATGATAAACGATGACTATATTTTTAAAATATAGGCAACTCATGATTATTCAATGACCAGTGCTCTGGTTTATATATTATTCCAATATTATTATTTCTTCAGTTACCTCCTTTCAACCTGTCTTTTTGTTATTTAATTCTTCAGAGAGTGGGCAAAGCCAAAGGGCAGTGGTAAATACAAATTATCAATCATGTATCAGCTGTAGAAAAACACTGGCCTTTTTGGTGAGAGAACGGAATGATGAAAGTTAAAATTATTATAAATTGTGAAGCTTTTAGCTTGCTAGCCTTTTTTTTTTGAGGCGGAGTTTCACTCTTGTTGCCCAGGCTGGAGTACAATGGCACGATCTCAGCTCACTGCAACCTCTGCCTCCCAGGTTCAAGTGATTCTCCTGCCTCAGACTCCTGAGTAGCTGGGATTGTAGGCACCCACCACCACGCCCAGCTAATTTTTTTTTTTTTTTTGTAGTTTTGAGTAGAGATGGGGTTTTGCCATGTTGGCCAGGCTGGTCTCAAACTCCTGACTTCAGGTGATCTGCCCACCTCGGCCTCCCAAAGTATTGGGATTACAGGCATGGGCCACTGCACCCAGCCCTAGCTTGCTTCACTTTTAACAATCAATTTTATACCTTCACTTCATATAGCTGATATTTAAAAATTGATCAGTTTTCCTTTACATTGTTTTATACCTAGTTTATATTTTTATTTTTTTCAAATGTGACTTTTGTAGATATAAGCCTTTTACATTATGACTCCTAAAAGCTTTAGTTTAATTTTAATTTTCTACTATTTACCTATTCTTATTTGTCCCACTATCCTTATCTGCTAGACAGATGTCTAGACTGGGACTATAAGAGAAAGGCCAACTCAGAACAAGATTGAAATATCCTCTCTCTCCAAATTGGAGGGCTTTACCAAATAATGGGCAAGATGTTGAACTAATAGCTCCAAAACCTCTGGTCAACCTGATTGTACCATAGTAAATAAGGTGAATGGAATGAGTATTTTTATTCTCTTTGGCCCACGTTTAGTTACGCAAGAAAACGTTATAAATACCTGTCATTGATGTAGTATGTGAAATCTTAAGGAAAGAACAATCTGTTGCAAGTGCAATTTGATGGTAGATTTAAGTAAATAAGTCAAATAAAAAATAAAGCATGTCTAAGTAAGAAAAGCAAGAGGAAGAAATTCCTCATGGTTGCTTGAAATTTAGAGTATGTCATTCACATATCCTCATGGGAGCCAGATGTTGAACTGTAGAATTAGTCTATGATTCATACGAAATGCCTCAGAAAACACCAAGGGCTACTCTGAGACTCCCAGCTGCTCTTTCTTCATCTACCCCTGAAAAGTTGGTATTCATGCATTTCTTCATTCATGTAGTCAATGAATGATTATTACTGAACCCTATTCTATGCCAAGGATTGGGCATATGTAATCCTATTTTCTTGGAGTTGGGTATTTTGTCCTCTTTCCTCTCTATCTCTTCTCCCTTCCAGATCTCAATGATGCTATTTGCTTAAATGCTGACTTCTGAATTGGTATTTCTACTCTTTTCTCCTCTGTCATGTAGACCAACATTTTTTAGTTCTTTCTGTAGAACTTCCCTTGAATCTCTCTCAGTCTTTAATATTCTTCCTTTCTTCATTGATATACTCACTAAATATTTGTTGAACACCTATCATGTGCCACGGGCAAGTCTGAGTATGATGAATATAGATATTTTGACTTGACATACTGAAGACTAACTGCATTCCATCCTCCTCTAAAAGTTCATTTTCTTGGTTTCATCTTTTGACCAAAGGCATCAGCTCAATTTGGCCAACCAAGCCAGGCTGTCTCTTACTTCTACAGCCCAGCAGTTACCAAGTGATGTCTAACTCTATTTATAAAATGAGTTTTACATTTGCTAGTGTCTCATCGTTTTCATAGCTATTGCCGTAAATCAGACCCTTATTATCCCTAGTCTGGGTTATGCAATAAATGATTACCCTGCCTCCAATCTCTCCTTTTCCAATTCATCCTAAATTCACTTTTTAAACACAGATTTAATTATGTTATTTATCTGCTCAAAGATTTTTGGTGACTCTCCATTGACTATAAAATAGGATCCAAATGCTTTTCACATAATCTTTTACACCTGATCTCAACCCACCTTTCATGAGTTCCCCAACTCTGAGCAGCTTCCTGAATTTAAAATGCAATGTCAAATTCTGCCTTGCTCACATTATCCTCTTTCTCCTGGCACAATAAGAACCCATCACATTTGTATGTTGTTTTCCAGTTTACAGTGAAATTTCCCATGCACCTTCTGTGAGGTAGGCAGAGATATTTCCCCCCAAACTTAAAGCTGGAAGAGTTAAGGTTCTGAATGTGTAGGTGACATACTGAGGAAGCTAATCTTGCTTATGATTAGCAAGAGAGCCCAGATACTAAACATCAGTGGGCAGTAGCACCAAAAAACAGATTAGGATGAAGTGTAGTATTTTACCACCAACATGAATTCAGAATACAGATTTCCATTAATATTTGGTGTCATATATTGTAATCTAAGAGTTTCTTTTACACAGAAAGCAAAGCCCATTTTAAAATTCCATGTATCTTTTGATTTATAACACTAATCAGAGTTTAAAAAATAGTTTCAACATTTTATAGCTATTATGATAAACTCTACCTTCTTTTTAAACTTTGTGTATCTTTACAGTGATATAGATATACTGACAATATCGATACAGTCTAGCTTCCATAAACATTTTGTAAAAATGGTACCTGCTACTTTCATCACAATTTTCACTATATCATGCTATAATTTGATGGAAACATGCACTTTCTTTTTTTTTTTTTTTAGACGGAGTTTCACTCTTGTCCCCCAGGCTAGAGTACAATGGCACAATCTCGGCTCACCGCAACCTCTGCCTCACGGGTTCAAGTGATTCTCCTGCCTCAGCCTCCCGAGTAGCTGGGATTATAGGTATGCACCACCACAACCGGCTAATTTTGTATTTTTAGTAGAGACGGGGTTTCTCCATGTTGATCAGGCTGGTCTCAAACTCCCGACCTCAGGTGATCCACCCACCTCGGCCTCCCAAAGCCCTGGGATTACAGGCGTGAGCCACTGCGCCAAGCTGGAAACCTGCACTTTCAACTAATGTTAAGCTAATGCCTGTTTTGTACACCAATGGCAGGCACTTAATAAAACTGGCCATAGGAAAGAATACATTTTAAAAATTTAGAATTTTTGAACTTGAAGTATACTATGTCTATATCTCGTAAGTCCACGAATGAGTCAAAGATGAGGATGAATGTATGAATGGATACTTCTCTCATTATTAACAAGTATAAGTATTTTGGGGCCTTACTATATAACATTTTATATATGTCAAACGAGTTGATATAATGCGTCTGACTTGATCCCTGTATAAATAAGATGTGAAGGTAAACTGACTTGTATGTCATCAGTTTAAAAATAGCTAGGGTTGCTTAAGCTGCTCTTGTCGTTTAGGCACTATTCATTCATTTATTCAATAATTACTACATGTGTTTGACACAGTGGCTAAAAGATTTTCCAAAGGCATGATATCCTTGCTTTCAGCGTAGGCAGGCAGACATTTAAACAACTATGTCACAAAACAACAAGCTTTCTAAGGTGCCTATGGACAGGGAACTGTGACAACAGAGAGGAGATAGCAATCATTTGTCAGAGGTGGGTCAGGAGTTACCCTGGTGCTTGGTCAGAAGGATGTGCATAGCCAGGTGGGTGTAATGGGATGTTCTCCCTTCACAGCCTGTACCTACTTCATTCTCAGCCAATGGCAGTATATGTAACTGACTAATTTATGTGTTCTGTGAAAATTGTGGAGAGCTTAATAATGTGGGCCTTGTTGTATTTGTATCCAAAATTCCTGCACAAAGCATAATTGTGTGTAGAATTAAACAGGACTGAAAAACATTCCATACAGAAGAAGAGGCATGACCACTGGCC
The DNA here is from genome assembly GCF_000951045.1 of Mandrillus leucophaeus. Taxonomy (NCBI): domain Eukaryota; kingdom Metazoa; phylum Chordata; class Mammalia; order Primates; family Cercopithecidae; genus Mandrillus; species Mandrillus leucophaeus. The sequence continues at coordinate 1,925,110 of NW_012101421.1, forward strand.
TGGATGTCAGCAGCACATTTTAGAGGTCTGCATGTATTCAGCAAAAACTGGAGGAAGATGTGTGGGATAGGAGAGACAGGAGAAAGTAAATCTGAGAAGGCAGGTTTTAGGAGCCCTGCTAAAGAGTTGGATTTCATCTTGTACATTCTGAAGATTCATTGAAAGATTATATGCTAAGGCTTGACAATGAGAATGGGATGAGGAAATGGATGAGAATGGAAGCAGAAGATCATAGCGACAGCACTTATGATGGGTTGAGGAAGGGGCTGGAGGAGAAAGAGGGGTCAGGGATGACACATAGGATTTCAGGTTGGAGAGATGAAGATAGTATTTCTCCCAACAGAGAACAACAAAGACAGAATGGGTTCAAAGGCAAGGTAATTTTAAGGCCAACTGGAGATGTTTGGGTTTCTATTTGCAGTCAGAAATACAGTAGTCTGCCTCAAGAGAGAAGTCTGGGAAGGAAACTCAGACTAGTGGTCACCCAACAATTCTTATGGCTGCTGTCACAAGGACGAATGTTCAGGATGAGAAGGGGGCTTGGGATGACATGCTGCCAAACACTAATGCTTCAAGAGTAACTAGAATTAAAAAGGCATCCAGGAAGTTACATGAGGAAGCACATTTTTCACATAGCTGTGCTTTCCAAGTAGATGACTTAGCCAGAGAGATGTGACTTTCACTGAGATGAAGGCCATCTCACCACTACTACAAGTACAAAATGAATTGTCTCTGGACCAGAAGTCATTGACAAAGAAAATACTCTGCATTCTTCATGATTTCAATGCCATGCCCATCAGCCTTCTTCACATGTTCACAACGGTCATTACTCTCCTCTTCCTCAAGTCCTTCCTCTTCTCCTTTGGTAGCACGTGTGTATTTTAAGATCATCCTTTTCACACTGGTTTCATCAAATGGAAATATGGGAGAATAATGAGAGGGCAAAGTGGAAAAATGAAAGCACAATTGCCAACAAAGTGTATTTTCTACAGAGAAGGCTCTTGACTTCCACATGGGCCAGGAGCTTGGCAGTGCTCTGAGGCTGGCGGTTTTTGAGCACTCCAATAATCATGCCCTCAATTCCATGCCTCTGGACACTTTAGATAACCACAGCAGCAGGAGACAAAAAAAGGGGCAAAACCCACATTTGATATCCTACTGAGAGAAAACACAGGCTTCTATTTGTAGTCTGCAGAGAAACCTTCACCTTTGTGCACTGTTAGAGAGGCTGGGCATGCAGCAGTTGTCTGCCACTCTGATACCCCATGCCACCTGTCATAAGAATGTGTAGAGCTAAGAGATAAGACATAAGCTCTTCCTAATGGGAGCTATGTCAGGGATACAAGAAAGGAAAAAAATGACTTTCAAACTGGAATTTTTTAAGTTAATAATACTAAAAAATGATTCATTATTGATATCTACACTTACTGAGCATTTGTTCAGGCTTTATTCCCATGAAATTTGTATTTCTACCTATTTTCTGTTCACTCTAGAGAAGGGATCTTCTCTCCCAACCTTGATACGTTATTTTTCAATGGATAATTAATCAAACTCTTCTTCCAACTCTTCTTTTTCGCGTGACTGGCTTTCCTCAGGTACCAATCTGAAACTCTTCATGTGGTGAAAAAGGTTATATTTAATTCTCCAGTGTAAACAAAGTTGGGAAAAATTTTACCAATCATGTCTCTTCAAATCACAGCCATAGTGAACCCACTTACCTGACTCACCCATTTAAATCCACAAATACCCACGTGACCTAAAAATTGTGACCCTTCTCCAGAATCCTCCTGGCCATGGTTTTCTGATATGGTTTGGCTCTGCGTCTCCACCCAAATCTCACCTTAAATTGTAATAATCCCCTGATGTCCTGGGAGGGATCTGGTGGGAGGTAATTGGATCTTGGGGGCAGGTCTTTCCCATGCTCTTCTTGTGATAGTGAATAAGTCTCATGAGATCTGATGGTTTTACAGAAGGGAAGTTCCCCTGCACATACCCTCTTTCCTGCTGCCACATAAAACGTGACTTGCTCCTCCTTGCCTTCTACCATGCTTGTTAGGCCTCCCAAGCAATGTGAAACTGTGAGTTAATGAAACCTCTTTCCTTTATAATTACCCAGTCTCAGGTATATCTTTACTAGCAGCGTGAGAACAGACTAATACATTTTCCTTCAGCATTCGGTGACCATCAGGAGGCTCCAGCTCAAACCTATGCCATCTGTCAAATATGCAGTGACTTTACCAGACACGGCCTCAAGCCCAATATGCTGTGAGCAACAACAACCAAAAAACGAGAGAAGCTTAACCAGAAAGAACCTGGGAAAATGGAGAGGAGATGTCACAACAGAGCTGAACTCTTCAAATAAAAACTCTTAGAGCCCAGCAGGGAGCCATGGTACTGAAGACACCATGGTCTCAGTTCTCACCACGAATATGCCACTTGTACGTTCTGAGACAGGTGAATCAAACCTGTCTCCATAACCATGAATGTGTGCACAACACAACACTGTACCATGAACACTACCTTCAGCTGGCAAAGAAAATCATGGGAGAGGAAAAAAAAGTAATGCATCTTAAAAATCCAGCCAGGTACAGTGGTTCACACATGTAATCTCAGAACTTTTGGAGGCTGAGGCAAGATTTGCTTGAGCCTGGATTTTGAGAGCAGCCTGGGCTACATAGTGAGACCCCGTCTCACTATTAAGAAATTAGCCAGGCATGATGGCACACACCTGTACTCTCAGCTATTTGGGAGGCTGAGGTGGGAGGATCGCTTGAGCCTGGCAGTTGGAGGCTATAGGGAGCCATGACCACACCACTGCACTCCAGTTTAGGTGACAGGGTGACACCCTGTCTTTAGAAAAACAACAACAACAAAAACAAAAACCTAACAGATGTGGTCATTTTCACTGTAGGGAATGGGCCTAGGATAACACTGGTTTTCTCCTCCTTCAATGGAGGACAGGCTTGTGCAGTGGAATCATGTCACTCCCCTTTGCTTCCATTTCAATTTGTTTATTTGCTATTGGATCAGTTAGACACAATAGAAAACATAAAGCAGCTAAGGTTTTAAGGAGCTTGGTTAAGCCAAACTAGATATTACAGTTCCAAAGAACCAAAAATGCATTTGTATTTTGACATTTTAAATAGTTGATTTTGATCTCTAATGAAAGGTAGTGAATCCAAGGATGCTGGCATCTTTTGATTGTGACCCTACAGATGCACTCTCCACCCCAGGTCCTTGCTCTGTTCTTCCACTCTGTTCTTCCACTGACCAAATGAGGGGATCTCTTGCCTCTGGCTTCTGGATGGATATGCTTTCAGAAGGTAGGAGAGGAAGGTCAGGGTATTTACTCTTCGCTTTCTTTTTCTGGGTCAGTGCAAGCTGCCTTTCTCATCTTAATGAAGTTCCTCAGTTGGCCCTTTCCACAGAGCCCTCTCTGTGTCTGGTTCTGGTGATCCTCTCTTCCCTTGTGGACATGTATTGAGGGCTTAAATTACATACTCAGAGTAACAATGTGAGGTCAATAGCATTACTATCTCCATTGCGTTGGTAAGAAAACCAAGGTCAAGGATGTGTCCAAGCTACTTTGTGCTAGAGTCAAATTATGAGCCCAACTGAACAGTGCCCCTTTTACTAGCACCAGGGATTGGAGAGGGGGGTACACTCGTTCTAAGATATTCTTGCCTTTTGACCACAGCTCTCAAAGTAGCTCTCTTATTATTAAACAGTGTCATCTCTTTCCTATTGGAACCCTATGTTATATACCAAGCATGCTCAATTTTAATATGGGACTTTGTGGGTTCTCCTCTCTGCATTATTTGCAAACAAAGAGTTAATTATTTTCATTTCAAAGTGGCCATAGTGATTTAAAAGCTTCCAATATATAAACACTTTTCTGAATAAATCCAGTTGGAAAAAAAAATATCATGTTAGAAAGAGATCAAATAATGTCAGTTACAGGTCAAAGAACTCCTAATAAGGTTTCATAGAACATGGCTTAATAGAAAGAACACTGAACTAAAGTAGGTCAGAAGCCAAGGGTTTAAATCACAAATTCATCAATTATTGCATGACCTTGACAGGTCACTTAACCGTTCTGATCTTAAGTTTCCTCATATGTCAAATAGTGATAATAAACAGTGACCTGTTTATCTCCTGGGGTTATTATGGGGGAACCAATAAATGACAGATTTGAAAGTGCTTTCCAACTGTGAAGATTACACAGGGATATTACCCAGAGTAGTGATGAGGATAACATTTATCCAATAAATAAATGTGTAAACCTCCATTACCCTAGAGAGCCCTCAATACATGTCCTTACTCTTATCCTTAAAATCATAGCAACCAGATAAAAGTAGTGCAGTGTTGGGTTTCAGAGGCAGGCTCTGAAGCCAGTTGCTTGAACTCCAGAACAAAGTAGCTTGGACACATCCTTGACCTTAGTTTTCTGATCAACACAAAAGGAATGGTAATGCTATTGACCTCACATTGTTACTCTGAGTATTTAATGAGATAATTTATGTTAGAAACAGAGCACAATGTCTTGTATATAGAAGTTCTTTGTCTATGTTAGCCTCAAGCCATTAGAGGTGCAGAGAGAGCACTTCAATGCAGAGTGTCATACAGTGGTTGAGCATCCAGATTTCAAATTAAAAATTTCATACCTTGGAATATTAACTTACATATTTACTAACTGTTTAAGTTTGGACAAATTATTAATCTTTCTAAGTCTTCAGTTTTTCCATCCTCATCAAGCTAGTTACATCTGCCTTATGAACTAAATGAAACCATGTTTGTAATGTGTTTGACATGATGCTGGACACATAATAAGTGCTCAATTAAAATGTCCATTACCATGTTTAGCATGGTGTTGCTAAAGTAAAAATTCCCCTCCCTTCCCCCTGCTTTTTTTTTAGAGACAAGATCTTACCCTGCTGCGCAGGCTGGAGTGCACTGGCACAATCAGAGATCAGAGCTCACTGTAGCCCCAACTTCCTGGGCTCAAGGAATCTTCCTGATACAGCCTCCCAAGTAGCTGGGAGGGGACTACAGGCATACACCAACACACCTGACTACTTACTTTTTAATTTTTTGTAGAGACAGGGTCCTGCTTTGTTGCCCAGGCTGGTCTCAAACCCCTGGGCTCAAGCAATCCTCCCACCTTGGCTTCCTAAAGTGCTGGAATTATAGGTGTAAGCCACCAAACCTGGCCTTCCTTGCCTTTTTATTCCTTACTTCTTTTGCATATGGAGTCATCAAATAGGCTCATTTTATGTAACAGATATTTGCAGTTCAAAGAGAGTGTTAAGAAGAAAAATCACACTACATATATTTAAGAGCTGGACATATCTTTGAAAGGCTGTTGTTGTCTCAGTACAACCAGCAGATGCTCCACTGGAGGAACCCACGGCTAATGAGCCAATGTCTGGCCCCCTTTGGTGCTTGCTCATGGCCCTGGCACAGCACGAGAGTTAATTCCCTGATTAAGTATTGTCCAGTGTCTGTGGAATATGTCCCGTGAGCTAGGCATGGGGCAGCTGTCAGTCATGGAGGTTGACATAATATCTGCCCTCATGTTGCTGACAGAGAAAGTGTTTCTTTTATAATCAGAACAAAGTCTGCCTCTGAAGTTAAAGATGAAGGTCACAAAATATCCCCTGAGAATCAGTACAGCTTGTGACTTTAGGTGTAATTTCTGGAGTTAGACAATCTGAGTTTAATTCTTGGCTTTGCTTCTTAGTCATGGTGTCGTACAACTTTACCTCTTTGTGCCTTGGTTTCCTCCGCTATGAAATGGAAGTTCTAGTAGAATTTGCATCATATGGTTGATGTGAGGATTAAATGAATTAATACATGTAAGTGGCCCAGTCAGTCTAATATGTTAGAGTTACTACTATCAGTATTGTCTCATTACCAAGTGGTGTGATTTGTGAGTGAAATAGTTATGGCCTTAGATTATAGTGCAAGGATTAGCAAATATGGCCTGCTGGCCAAATCCAGCCCTCTACCTATTTTTATAAATGAAGTCATACTGGAACACAGCTATGCTTATTTACTTAGGTATAGTTTATGGCTGTGTTTGTGCTATAATGGGAGAGCTGAGTAGCTGTGACAGAGACCTTATGGCCACAAAGCCCAAAATATTTACTACCTAATCCTTCACAGAAAAAGTTTGCCAACTGACCCCTGGATAGACAACTACTATTAACATATTTTTCTTGGCCGGGCATGGTGGCTCATGCCTGTAATCCCAGCACTTTGAGAGGCAGAGGCGGGCGGATCACTTAAGGCCAGGAGTTTGAGACCAGCCTGGCCAACATGTTGAAACCCCATCTCTACCAAAAATACAAAAATTAGCCAGGTGTGGTGGTGGGCGCCTGTAATCCCAGCTACTTGGGAAGCTGAGGTAGGAGAATCAATTGAACCCGGGAGGCAGAGATTGCAGTGAGCCAAGGTCGTGCCACTGCACTCCAGCCTGGGTGACAGAGCAAGACTCTGTCTCAAAATAAATAAATAAATAAAAATAAAATAAAATAAAAACATTTTTCTCAAAAGAAAAAATTGGCACAGCAATGATTTATTCTGGGAAATATGTGTATATTCATGCTTCTGCATTCTTTCAAGGGACATATTACACACTGCGATAAGTGCAACCGAGAAGGCCTCGGATGGGTCTACCATGTGCTCTCTTCATCCTCATCAGTTCTGCTTAAAAAAGCATCATGCATGAAGATGATGCTACTAACCCACTTTCAGCAGAATAAACGTCCTGTTATTTTCCAGTAGTGTTCCTGGATTTGCATTGTTCCATCTTCTCTTTCAATGGATTTCCGTTATCCACAGTCACATATGCTTATAAGGGGCAAGCTCGTTGGGGTGCAGCCGTGGCTTGGAGAAAGAATTTCCCTATATGAGAAGGCAGCTGAGCTATAAAGGGGAGTGAATTCCCATCCTTGGCTTTATGCAGCCCGCAATAAAATCAGGTGTTGGCTACCGTATTTGTGAATGACTAAATTTTATTTGGTAAAAGGAACAAAAGCTGCTTCTGAAAAAGGTATGTATTTTATCATTCTGGTCTTTTTTAAACAAAGTATAGGGAACTTAACAATTTTCCAATGGCCAAGAAAGGTTATCCTGTCTAGCAAAAGTACTCAGTAGTGCCCGCCTCCTGGTTTTACATTGTATCCATATCTATTCAGGCTTTTCCATTTAGGGCTGACATCAGATGGAGTAAGACATAGAAGGTGAAGCCCCAGTGCTGAGATTAGCAGATGAACTGGGCACTAAAGATACATATAAATTGTGAGAACCATCCTGGATTATCTTTGGAATTACATCTAGAAACTTATTTACATGTATTTGTGACAAACACAATATAGCATATTGAATCTTTGCAAATTGTAATGATAGATTGAAAACAAATAACCACTACACATGCCCTTAATTTATGTGCACGTACGTCCTTTCATTATTGTTGAGGTGGGGGAAATGATTTGGCTTTTTAACAAGAATAAGGACAAAAAAAGGATGCTTTGTCATTTTTTAAACTGAAAGCTCTAAAGTGGAAGAAGTAATTTAATGCCATGAAATGTTTATGTACACACAAGGGCAGCTACTGATATTTGCTGAAGTTAATGATTACGGTAATGAAAAACTTCAAACAAATTTATGAATGAACACAAAACAAAGATCTGAGATTTACCAATATGTATTAGACAGAGGAGTACCCCCATGTCGTTAGTCCTCAGAGAAACAAGAGCACAAATACAGTTTTTCTCTCTTTAGAAAGTTACATCTTGGCACACAGACCTTACCATTGTGATTTTTGCAAGTGAGGAAGTATACACAGAAAGCAACGGTAGAAGTTGCAACTCCCCTGGAAGTGATCGCCTCATTCTAAAATAATTTTCATCTAGAAAATAATCTAATATTATATTCTTTCTTCAATCTTTACTTAATAACAAAGAGGATAGTAGAAGGTTCAACAAATATACATGTATATTTAGGATACTGGTATATTCTATTTGTGCAGAGGATGTTCAATTTTATTCTGCATAAAATGCTGAAGTAGCCTGTTCGTCTTGCTTCACCTTTGACTCTTTACAACATGCACTCTGTTGTTAACTACAGTAATGAGAAATGCAAAGACTGCAGGCTCTGAAGCTTTATTTGGGTACACATTTTCGCTCTGCCATTTACCATCTGTGTGACCTTGAGCAAATTACTTAATGTCTCTGTGCCTCTATTTCTGCATCTTAAGTAGAAAAATAATAGTGCCTACCATGGTAGAGGGCTGATGTCTGAATTAAATTAACAAATGCAAGTGAAGTGCTTAGAATTTTGTTATACCTTTTTCTTATGTGTGTCATTCTCTAGGTGTAATGAGTTGAATTGTGTCTCCATGAAAAGTTATGTCAAGTCCTTACTCCCAGTACCTGTGAACATGATATTATTTGGAAAGAGTCTTTACTGATAAAATCATTAAGACAAGGTCATACTGGATTCGGGTAGGCCCTAACGCCAATGCTTTTGTCTTGTTGTAATGGTAAGGATGTGTTTTTGCCTGGTCAAAAAAAAAAAAAAAAGGATGCATTTTTGCCCATCATCCTTACCATTACAACAAAACAACAGCATTAAAGTCTTTATAAGAGAAAGGAGAGGAAGATTTAGACACAGAGATACAGAGGAGTGACACGGGGAAGAAGCCCATGTGAAGAAAGAGACAGAGAGTGAAGTGATGAAGCTGTCATCAAGAAATACCAAGGAGGACTGGAAGTCACTAGAAGTTAGGAAAGAGGAAGATCAAGTCTTCTCCCCTAGAGTCTCTGGAGGAAGCACGGCCCTGCTGACACCTTCATTTCAGCTACTTTGCAGAACTGTGAGAGAATGAATTCCCATTGTTTTAAGCCACCCAATATGTGGTCCTTTGTTATGGCAGCCCTGGAAAACGAATCCTACAGGTAACCTAGAAGTTGAGGTTTGTGGAAGGAGAAAATGAGAAGCCAAAAGATGAAATCTCAGTACCTAGAACGAGGCTCACACGTGGTTCGTTGGGTGTTCTTTGACTTTCCTTATTTCGTGGGGGTCACCTATTTGTTTCCTTGCCTGTAGGGAGATGGGCAGGGTGAGGATGGCAGGCAGTGCCTCTGTGGGAATGTGAACTCTCTACTACCTAGAGCTGTGTTGTTCACACAGAAGCCACTTGCCACAGGGGGTTACTTAAATTTAAATTCATTACAAAAAATAAAATTAGAAATTGAGTTTCTCAGTTATACTAGTCATATTTAATACATACAATAGTCACATGGGGCTAGTGACTTCCGTGTTAGACTGCAAAGATACAGGACATTTCCATCCCTGTGTAAAGTGCTATTGGCCTGCGCTAGATGATATTTACATTGTAATAGGATTTGTTTAGGAGACAAGGACAGTAAGCAGACAGGTTGGGTAGAAAATGGAAAGATGTCATTGTCATAATATCATTGGTTTTAGGACCCAACCTAATCCAATAGGATTCATCTTGACTTGCTTTTGTCTGTAAGAAAGCCATGTCTAAATAAGGTTACATTCACAGGTACTGGGAGTAAGGACTTACCTCTTTTCATGGGGACACAGTTCAACTCACTACACTTAGATGCTCTTGTAATACAGACAAGCAACTCCATAATTCATTAAGGAAAAAGGAAGAGAGAATATGGTAGAATTGACACTTCAACAGCTGCACACGAGGCAGGTCTCACTTGTTGAATGGTCTATTGTTTTCATCTTAAAGTCACGTACATCACTGCTTTTTTGTAGTTTGAACAAAGGGTATTTACTATATTCAATTCTTTTAGACTGAAAATCAGTATAGCCAGAAACTGGCTTATATCTAATGACAGAGATCAGCATGGAGAAGTATAGCCTGCTTCACCTTGATCTGCTGGAGATGGACCTTGTAGAGAATTGGTTAATGTTTGATCCCTTAACACTGTGAAGGAGGGAAATGCTGCAAAGCAACAAATGAGATCAAGAAATCCGTGAGCTACGATCTCTCTCCTCCTCTTCAGATCTAATCATACAGATGAATAAATTGCTATGAAAATACCAAAAATAAAACTAAAAACAATGACTGAGCCATTAAAACAAAAATCTCATGTACTCTGTGTTCAGGTAGCAAGAAATTTAATTCTAGTCAGACCAGTCTCCTGTGATTTTTTCCCCTTTCATATAAGATATTTTTAATGCTCAGAGGCATTATAATAGAAAAGCATGTATTTTTGTCTGGTTTATACCCATCATCCTTACCATTACAACAAGACAAAAGCATTAAAGTAAAATTAATCATGTCAAAAGATTTTAGCAAAAACAAGTGAGACCATGCATAAAGCATCGCTTTGTCTAGTGTGAAGTCACGCTCTGATTAAAAACATATAATGAAAGTGAAAGTGATACATCATTGCCTTAGCAGTAGGGTTTTCTGAAAGTGCTTTGCGGTTCTCAACATAAAAATGTGGGAACATTTTGGTCTTTGAAACTCACAAAGATTATTGTTCTAGCTAAATAACTAGAATTCAATCTCAGTGTTTTAAAAAATAAATTAAGACTTAATGACCAAACAAGGCAGGTCGGTAGGATTAATAATTAGAACACGCTGTGAGGAGCGGTCGTCTGCCTTGACAACCAGACACAGAGGTATGAAAGTGTCTGCTCAGCACTCCCCTTTCACAAAACCATCCTTAGCCCAGCTAAATGTGGCCAGGTCCTTAAGGTATCAGCACAGCTCTTTGCTCCATCGGAGACACTTAATGAATAGAAAGGTTTGCTTGTAGAGTAATCATACACTCCCCAGCGATGGAGTCAATTTATGTATGAGCCACAAAACCAAAAATTCCAAATGGCTGGCTATTCCTAAAATGTACGTTTAGTTAATGATGTCACCATAGAGTCACCTCATGGATTTGAAAAGAAACAGTTGACTTATTTGTACTTTGCCTTCATTACGTCTTTATTTTGATGGGGACATGTACCCATAATAATTGCTGGCCAAAATTATCTTTCTATTTGTTTTGTTGTTGTTGTCATGTTGAAAGTCATTTCGGGCTATTGTCCTTAGCAAACTAATGCAGGAGCAGAATACCAAATGCTGCATGTTCTCTCTTGTAAGTGGGAGCTAAATGATAAAAACTTATGAACACAAGGAAGGAAACAATAGACACCGGGGTCTACTTGAGGGGGAGGGTGGGAGGAGGGAGAGGAGCAGAAAAGATAGCTATTGGGTACTGAGCTTAATACCTGAGTGAGGTAATAATATGTACTGTGACATGTGTTTATGTATGTAACAAACCTTCACATGTACCCCCAAACCTAAAATATAAATTGAAAAAAAAGAAAGTCGTTTCAGCTGTTTTTTTAAATGAGGTCTCTCTAAATGTTGAAAACCATCCTGTTCTACGAGATCTATGTGTATATATCTATATAAATAATTTATATATATACATATTTTCATAACTATATTTTAGATGTATAATAGTTTACTTACAATAAATACTAGAAACAATGACAACTGTATAAACTCAGACATATTAAAACTATCTGAGGGAAATAAGACTTTAAAAAATTCACTCAAAATGCATCATAATAATATTCAGAGTGTTTTTCTAAACTTCCTTTTAATAGAAATGGTTTTGGCTGGGTGTGGTGGCTCACACCTGTAAATCCCAGCACTTTGGGAGGCTGAGGCGGGTGGATCACCTGAGGTCAGGAGTTCAAGACCAGCTTGGCCAACATGGCAAAACCCTGTCTCCACTAAAAATACAAAAATTAGCTGGGTGTGGTGGCACACGCCTGTAGTCCTAGCTACTGGGGAGGCTGAGGCAGGAGAATTGCTTGAACCCGGGAGGTGGAGGTTGCAGTGAGTTGAGATTGTGCCACTGCATTCCTGCCTGAGAGACAGAGCAAGACTCCATTTCAAAAAAATAAAAAGAAAAAAGAAATGGTTTTACATCCTGGTAATGAATATCATTCCTGACAATAAACTATGTAGAAAGTGATAGAAAGATACATGGAACAATTGTATTCTGACTATAACTTCCCCTCACGAGAGAAGTGAGAATATTTTGCATGTGACAAGAAGAGTGAAACAAATATTTGGGAACATAAGGGTGCACTGTTATAAACATTAGGGGGTCAGTAAATATTTTGATTATCCACCTTCTGAGACCTTGGACGGATTGCACTTTTCCAGCTACTTTGAAATTAGATGTGGCCAAGCAATTTGTTTTTGCTGATACACCATGTTATTCAGGGCAGAAATTTCAAGAGTCAGTGTGACATTTCCTCTTCTCTGCCATGAAAATGGTCATATGTCAAATAGTGGAGTCTATCAACCTGAGGACTAGAATGAGAAGATGTGGAACAGGCTCCCAGTTAACCTGCAATAGACATGTGACATGAAAAGAAATAACTACTTACATAAACCACTAAGATTTGGGGATTGCTGTCACCGCCTAACCTGACTGATACAATTGCTGTTAAAAGGAATGTCCAGTGGCTGATAAGGAAACTGAGACGGAAGAGTGGAAAGATAGAAATGGATATCACGGTGAGAAACATCACTGGGTACAAATGTTATTTGCTCTTACTTGGAAGGCTAATCAGTTATTTAATGAACTTCTACTTCCAAGGGAAGAGGTTGAAAACAGAATGTTGATTCTATGTGTTGGTTGCTGTTGGATGGACTTGGCAAGATATACAAAAAAAGAGATGATCTCAGAAAAAGCTGGCCCTTTGATGAGCAGTATTGAAAGGAAACAGAGTCCAGAAATCTAGGGTGTGTAGCCTTGGAAGATGGATGTTTTTCAATTTCATCGGGTAAGGTAAGTTAAAACTCAGCTTAGTGAGAGAGAAAAAATTAAAGGTGTGACTTTCACTGAGTTGGGATGTCTTAGAAGAAAGTTTCAATTAAGGCTGAGACAACCACCAGTAAATTCTAAAAATTCAGAGAAAAGAGTTAAAAGGAAACTCTCCCACTGAAGTCTTACAGATACAGAAATATAAAGAGTATTAGATGGTGGTGGTGTGTATGTGAGAGAGAGACAGAGAAAGAGAAAGGGAGAGAGATGAGAGAGAGAGACAGAGAGAGAGAGAGAGAGAGAGAGAGAGAGAGAAGGGCACAAGAAAACAAAGGAAAAAGCAATCTGAGAAGTTTACCAGAAAAGAAATGTAGCATGGTCACCGACCTTGGAGTAGCTGGAGACATAAGAAAACAGCTAAGTTTTCTTGAGAGTTAATTGCCGAAAGAACTGCCAGCCTTGAGTAAAAGAAGCTGTTGACAATTTGATGCCTAAAACCACTATGGTCCTCTAAGTGTTTACAGACATGGAATGTACTTAGCAAATTCTTCCATTCCCAGGAAGAGCATATTCATCAGGGTCACTTCAGACATGGCCAATGAAGATAACGGGAAAAGAAGGATCTCCCACGGGGAGAAGCAGGGACCATGGGAGAACAACAAAAAATAATGAACAGAATTGGGCAGGACCCTAATCAAGGTACACAACCCACCTCTTGGACAGGTGCCCTTCAAAATGTCTATTTGGTAGAATTGCCAAATGGCTACAGTCTTTCCAAATGAATGTGTTCACTGGGGTGATCCTGTCCCTATTCCATCATGGTGCATTATGTGTGAGGGACTAGATAATTAGTCTCTTTAGTTTATTCATTCCGGGTCAAGAGGAGTCTCAAATCAGCTTGATGTTGGGATGACTATTCTTCTCACTCAGAGATCCTCCACAATGAGCTTGATGATTTGGGGTAATCTCCCCTTGGAGGAGAGGCGAGAGTGCTTTGAGCACAGCAGAAGAGTACACTGAATATTTGATGTCTAGTAGTATAATTAGGATAATCACATTGTGGTGTTTGAAAATTCTCTGGTTTTCCTCCTTCTGAACCCTGATGAGCTTGCACTTTCCTGCTTCCCTGAAATGGGGTGTAGTTCTGTGACTGAGAAGAAATAATATATGTCACTTTTAATCACCAGTGCAAGACCCTGCAGCTCTTTCTTCTCCCTGCTGCATCCATGGTGGAAATGAATGTCAAGACGGAGCCCCCATATGCCTGGATCCCTGAATGACTCTGCAGAGCAGATGCTCTCTATTGACCTGTGTTGGACATGTAGAATAAGCAAGAGATCATTTTCTCTTGTTGGTTTAAGCTCCTGCGACTTTTGGAGTTGTTTATTACTGCAGCATAATCTAGCCCATCCTGACTGATACACATAAACTTCATGCTAGACATAGAGATTTCGTTCTGAATCAAACTGTGTCTTCTTTCTCAAACTTTAGATGAGCAGAAGATAAGATTCAATATTTTGGTTTTCTTTATTTTGTTAAAAAATAATGCAAAGTTAGCAAAAATACAATAAAAATGTATTGAGGAACAACTCGATTCCAGATCTTGAGCCTGGACATTTATTTGTATTGTCTGATTTAATTCTCACAATAACCCTGTGAGGTGAGTACAATTATTCTTAATTTGCAGATGAGATTAAAAGATCAGAGAGTAAGCAGTTTCCCAAAGTCACAGAGTCAACACATATCTTGTGTGTATTTCAATTCAGGTCTATCTGTCTCTAAAGATGTTACTGTGTGTGTGTGTGCGCGCGCGCGCGCACGCGCGCACATGCTGTTTCATTTTTGACACTATGTTGCTTCCAAGACACAGTTAAAATGTCAAGAAGTTGCATTGAATTGTGGTCTGTCCATAATCTTAAATGCAAATTTTGTCACTTAAACATCGTAATTTGCAGTTTAGTCCATAAACCAAGATTATATTATTGACCTCTAAGAGTAGGTTGTTATTTCAATTAGCCTATTCTACTCTATTCTATGAACATGGTACTACATCAAATACATTGGATCCATTTAGATTTTCATGGGTGAAATGGGTGAGCACAGATTAAATTCCATTCATCTGTTTGGACTTTTTGACTAATGGCACTTTTTGGTGAGATGAATTGGTGTGGAATCTGGAGCAGCATAGTTTGATGGAAACACAGATACCAGTGTTCCGTTCCTTACCCTTCCACTAAATCACTGTGTGACTCTAGGTATACAGCACCTCCTCTCTTTGCATAACTTAAAGTAAAAGCCAAAATGAAAAAATTGTGAGCCCGCCACTGAAGTTCCTGTACGACCTGGTCTCTGCTGGTGTCTTTAGCTACATCTCCTATCTGTTTCCCCCTCACTCTTTGAGTTCAGCCGTGCACCTTCTTTTTGCAGCATCTTTGCCTTTCCTGTTACCTAACCTGGAACAATCTTATCTCACATCTTCACCGGCACACTGCCTAACTCCTTCTCATCCTTTAGTTGTCAGTGCAAATGCCATTTCTTTAGTAATATTCTCCATGACTCCTTGATTAGATCAGGACTCTCCATTGCCAGATCTTACAGATTTTATACCCTTCTCTCAGAGCACTATCACATTTTCTTATTATATATTGCTACCTGGGATTATATATTAATGCTGGTTCCCCTCTCTAAACTATTAACATGGTGATACTTGTTTTGGCTCAGTGTGGTATCCTCTGTGCTTAGCACAATCTCTGTTACATAGGAGATACCAATTATATTTGTTAAATGAATGAAATGAGTGTGTAAAATGAGAGGGTTGGGCATGGAGATCATTTAATCTTTCAGTACTCACATTCAATGGTTTGCCAGACTTAGTCTGTAATTTGCCCAGGAATGACACACAGCAAATTTAAACAGCCTGCGTGACTCATACCTCCTTCATTTCAGATTCAGTAGCACATACCACAGCTTGTGTCTAAAGAAGGTATCAGAATTATTTGTACACATGCTGTTCTCTGGAGAAAAAACAATTGCTATATTCAAGAGAGGTGTAAGCCAGAAATAAATGAGAGATGGCCAAAGAAGGTCAACCAGTTTTTCTAGGTACCCAGCTTCCTTGAAATGCAGTATTTGGAGTGACCACCACACATATTTTCTTAAAAATCTATGAGAAATCCACTAATGCACTGATGCATGAATACACAGTAGCAAATAATTCAAGATATATAGCAATGTGCAGCCATGTATCTCAAATTAGAATTGAGCTCATTGAAGGTAAAATTAGATGCTAACATATTTAAAAAGTCCAAACACAATTGTCTCTCCTTCTTTGTCCAAAGCCATGGAAACGATTGCTCCATGAACTGAAACAAAAAATTCCAAGCTAAGAGACACCAACTGGTATGATACTGTATGTAATATTTATATCACTGTGTTTTCAGTAACACTGAAAACAAAAATTAGAGGGGTATCCCTACTTGCAATTCTTAATTCTTGAATCTGTCTTGATAATTCCTTGAAATAGTCTCCATGTGATAAGGTTCTTGGTTAATTCTGCAGCCCCATCACTTTTTTATAGGAAGTCTGAGTCCAACTTCAGACTTTCCTATAGATACACAAATTTATTTCAGTTGCCAAAAGACACTATACTCCCTCTTGCCTTTTGGCATTCTCAGTACTGGGTGGTCTTAACTAAAATACTTCCCCATCTACCTTTTGTCTAGGTACTTCCTACCCATTTTTTCAGAGTTACAGATGGTTACTTTTAGGAAAGCTTTCCTAACCTCTCATGTCTACATCAGAGGCTCCTTTTCGTGTTCCCAATGCACCCTAGAATTTCTCTATGTATCTCTTAGCACCCTGTATTATAATTACTTCCTTAGGTTATTGAGAGGAGAGATTATCTTGTGCATGTTCTATCCTACCATCCAGCACAGAGTGGGTATTCAATAATTGCTTATTGCATAAAGGAATGAGGTCTATAAATAAGTCTAAATTCTTCCTAGGCACTTTCAGAGTCATTTTCTGAAGTTCTCCTGCAATGAGAAATGCACTGTCTATGAACTCTACCTACCTGTCTAGAAATAACATTAAATGGTTTATGGGTTTTCGTTCTTGGTAATAAAGATAATGTGAATAAAGGAAATGCACAGGTACAAAGCCCTTAATTTAACTTACATTTTATTTTCTTCAAAACAAATAATGATAAATGATTATTAGGTTTAGACTAATTTTACTTTCCTCTCTTTATATCCTTAGGGAAGAGAAATGAACTGAAATCAAGAAACAGAAGGGCCAAGGAAAGAAGTCCATTTGAATGTATCAGCATGCAGGTATATTAATTATTCCCTGAATAAGCAACAACTAAACCATTCTGCATTGCTTGGCTACTGAATATGATCAAACCTATATTTATCGTTTAGAACTGAAGTTCAAAGTCTTATACAAGCTTTGTTTGCTTATGACTATTCCATCACCACTTATAGAAAGCATATTTTTTCAAAAGTGTGAAGAATCCACGAGTTTTCTGATCTTTGTGACTCCTCTTAAAGAAAGAAATAACAACCAGACCCAGGACTCCTCCTCTTTGGATGGGATCACGTTAAATGTCGTTCATGGGCCAGAGGAGACAACCTAGGAAACCACCACCCAACAGTTTCCTTTGGGTGTTCACAACTGAACAACAGAGAATTCCCAAATCCTTCCACTACAAAGAAGAGAAAAGAGTTGTAAATCAACAGAAGGGGAGAGAAACAAAAGGCATTTCCTCTACGTTTAACAGAGAGAACTTAAGAGTTATCAAGAGAAGGAACACGCCTTTCTACTTAGCTCCATAATTTTCATTCTAACGTTATTAAAAAGAAGTCATCATTGGTACATGGAAGGATAAATCTGTACTTTAAAGTCCCCTTTTTTCTGTTGTTGGTCACAAAAGGCAACAAAGGAATAACTAATAAATAGAATATCTTATTTGAAACGTTGGAAAAAGGATGCCAGTTCCTGGAAAATACCTTGCCCATTAGTAAAGAAATTGGTCCACAGGGAATAAAAATGGAATGGCGAGCTCTCCAGTGCTGCCCTGTGGGGAGAAATACAAAGGGTCTCCACATGTGGACTTCATAAAAACTTTGATATATAAGAAATCTGTTATCCAAAGTGCACGGTAGGCCCAGAAATTGTTCTGTTTAATCTTTGCACAGAGGATTTAGGGCCTGCCAAGTGCAAGAGGCATGATTTTTGCACTGGCCGTTTTAGTATTCATGTCTCCTGTGCTGCTTTCTAATAAGTTAAGATGAAACGGGAGACTGCGTGCAGGAGTGAGAGATGCAAGAAAAGCAGTGCTGAGAAATAAAGATGAACAACAGTGCCTCTCTACTTCCCTTTTATTATTAACAGGCGAGAGAACAACAATGCCAAACTTATAATGTCATTACTTAACACTTCACATTCACAAAAAGACGTTGCATCATTTGTACATGTTATTTCTCCATACTTTTCTGATAGAAGCTTTTTTTTATAATCAGTTTTTATGATGATATATGAAATGATTTTTTCCAAAAAGGAAGATAAACATGCAGTCTGTGCCAGCATGTTACCAAAACAATCTTTTTGGTGAGAATAATTGTTTCCTTTACTGTTTGGGAAAGGAACAACTGATTGGCCTGCTATTTAAATGTTGTTTTCCTTGTGTTACATAGACCCACTTTTTCACTCCTATTCCCCTCCACCCCATTCAACTCACTATTACTTAAGTGTACCCCTTACACCATATTTCCGAAATATAAATAACATAACACGATGAGATCTAAAGAAAACTAGCCTTCCTCTTAATTCTTCTGTGATATAAGGTGTGTAAATGGAGTGGCGGCTCCCATGAGTGAGTATATGTGCACCTGCCTGTGGGCTGGGCTCTTTCTAAGAGGAGCATGTCTGTGTGGCACACTGAGAAATGTTTGCTCAACGTAAGTGGGCAAAGTATGCTGAGATTCAGAAACTCCAGCCACCCTCATGTTTTAGGTATCTGCTAGTTAATTTGTTAGTTTGCATGGAGAAAGTCATTCAATAAATAAGTAGACCCCAAACCAGGGGACTGTCTCCTACCTTTAACTGTCATCTTCAATTCCCTGACAAATTAGTTTAGTATTTCTTCTGGGGCAAAAGAATGGCAGTGGAAAGTTCTCCAAACCCTTAGGTTTTATTAAATTTGGGAAGAATCTGGGATTCTGATGAGAAAGATTTCTTCATTTATTATTATATGGCCCAGAGCATAGGAATCTGTCAGTTACCTTTTTCGGTTTTGCAGAATAAGATATCTTAATAAAACAAAAAGCAGAAATTATCTAGGTAAACTGTCTACATTTCTTCAACAAATGTAAAAAATATGCCTTCACTTGGGGCCACATAGTCATAGCCTAGCAGGTAATAAACTATATATTTTTAAATACAAGTCCTAGTGAAATGAACATTGTTAAGTAGAGTAAACATTTATTTCAAAGCCATAAGTATGTCTGAGTATAGAAAAAGAGTTCAAGATCTTTAAATATGTTCCCATTATTAGAACTTTACACACACACACACAATTTATTTCCTTCAATTTCAAATCTAATAAATAGAGTCAACAGATACCTTTTTCTCTTTACTTCTTAATCCATACATTATTAAATCTAACATATGAAAACTATGGAGAATATGCTCCCTACTCCAGGGCAGTGGGTTGAAGTGGTATGTCTGTTGCTGTGTTACTTGTCTGCATGGAGAGCTTGCATTGATTCACTGATGCCTCTAGGAATAAAGGTCAGTCCTTATGCTAATGTTGATAGTGATGTTACAATGATAGCAGTAGTACCTGCAATTTTTTGAGTGCATTCTATGTGCTAGATGATTTATAAGCACCATTTTTATTTTAAAAATACTACAGTGACTTGCACAAAATGAAGAAACTGTGACTCCCAATATTTATATGATTTTCTCAAGGTCCTAGATCTGGGTTTGCAACCATGTCTGTCTGATTCGAAGTTCATGTTTTCTTCCTACATCCCTCCAAGCGGAGAGTTAATTCAGGCAATGTGAAAACTTGAAGTAAGGTGACCATATGTTCCAGTCTATACCTGTTATCCTAGCGTAATTAATAGATTCCCCTTTCATGCTCGAAAATGCCCCAGTATGGACAATGTTTAACAATCAACCTATCTTTGAGCAAGGTTTAAAATCCACATGAGACTTTTCTAAGGTATTGTTCACAATGCTTTAATTAATCTTGTTGTCTTTACTGAAGGATGTCAAGCAAGTAACAAATTGGACCTAGCTTGGTGTATTTGGGAAAACAAATGGATTTATGAATGAATATCATTTACTGGTTGGGTGTATTATCGCTCTGTCATCTCTCTCTGAGAATCTTTTGTCCTTCCTCTTTTCTCTCTCCTCCTCCTAGTCTCCATGTTTCTTTCTATGCAGGCTTTCGCTATTGGTCAAGTATTAAAAAATAAATTCCTTGGTTTTGCTTTAGCTTTTGTTTCTGATGAACGTTTAAAATTCAGCTTGGCCACTCATTCAGATGTTTAAACCACTAGTAATGGTAGTTTTGTCCAAAAGAGAAGTAAAAATCATTTTAAGACATCACTAACTTATTTTTCTTTCTTTCCTCTCCTTAATCTCGCTGCTACTATTCCACTACTTCTTTACTACAGCCGTAGCGCATTGGTGTCCAGGGAGCTTTCTTGTTGCAGTTCCTGGACAATGCTACTGCAGGTTTCGCTGGGGGACGCCAGCTCCAAAATGTATTATTTCAAGCACCACCACACATGTCTCTGTTCCTCTTCTGCTTTTATGGGTAAACTGCTGTCCAGTTTCTATTATTTTAAAGGGCTTTCAGGAAGAGGAAAGGAAACGATTTTTGAAAAATAAACATGATAAAATATATAACTGTTTAAGACACATGCAATAAGAAAATCTAACATTCGCTTTTGTTGGTTTCAAATGTATGGCTTTGATTTATGGATTAAAATTGCTCATTTATTATTTTATCTATACAGCTCTAGGCAATTTTGACAGTTAAAATTTAGTTTTATTGACCAGTGCAGCCACTGTGCCCACGAGGGGACTGGTGCACACAGCCTGCTGCACTCAAGAAACGATGATTTTTGATTCCATGAGTGAGTCCGATTGGGAATCATAACCAATATAACAATAAGTTCCAAATCTCAGTGCCCAAGGCAAGAGGTTTGCTGTAAAACACAATTGCCCTTTAAGAAGGGGAGGAGAAGAATCCCGGGTAGAAGTTTGCAAGCACAATTTCCTGCAGCTGGAATAGGCCACAAATATATCTCTCCATTCAAACTATGCAGCAGTATAAGGGACGTTTCTCTAAACACCCAGTTCCACAGACTAAATATTAATGAGCAAACATGCCTGAAAAGCAAAATGAATGTTAGTTACAGAGACAATGAACTAAACAACCATTTTGATGTGAGAAAATTTACTAGTGAGTGCCACAAACCAACCTTTTGCTTTTCAATGAAAAACAACAAAAAGAGCAGAAGAATTTTGGGGGGAAGATCTTTGCTCCTCCCCCACACCCTCCATGGCAGCACATACAGAAACGTAAACCAGTACAGTGATTTTAGGCTAGGCCTACTCGACTACCAAGTTGGCCACCTCTGCAATGTTAATTTAGTCTTTTACTCTAAATCCCCCGTGATACATAAACAAACCTCCAAAGGGGAACAAATCAATAAAATGTCTAATTTGATTAACCATGTTTTCAAATTCATCAAGACAGCTCTAACCTGAAATAAATAGGTGAGTGAATAAATAAATAACGCACTCACTTGTGAGTATTTTCCACGTCTTCTTTTCATCGTCGTAATACTGAACCAAATTGCTGGGGAGCCGGTCCGGTCCAGGAGGCAGCCCTCCAACCAATAACAGCATTTTCTTGTTAGAGCGAATTCTTCACCCAAAACAAAAGAGGAGATGAATAACCACATTATTGTAGAGTCTTTTTAGTGGCAACAAAATCATAACCATCAAAGACTGTTCCTTGCTTGCAGATATCTATTTCATTTTTTCCTGTTTCTTCCCCCATTCATGTCTCAACAATTTTTTTGAACCAAGCAGAAAAATGATCAGAAGAGCTGCACATCCCCATACTCATAGAATAATAAGCTCCCTTTATGCAATTTGTTAGAGGTTCATTCTAGAACGACCTTTTTCTTATATTATCCCTTTAAATCATCACTCTTTACAGCTGAGTACACATGAAATGCTCTGGAGTTGTACTAAGGTTAAGCATTAAAGTTGCATGTCAAAAATCGTATTAGTCAAAATCATTATTATAAGCCATTCTCCACTCAAAGAACCTTGAAAAAATTAAGGTTATGCGGGGAGTTTGTGAGCCAACTCTTTAATCACCCAGGGAACTTCAAATACCAGTTTGGTACAATTAGTAGCACAGGGCTAACTGGGGTGGGTTAACCAGTTTGAACATGAATTTTTTTGTTTGTTTAATTTAGCTTAGACTTCTGCCTTCTTCCCCTTCCCCCACTCCCAGCTCACCCTCCCCTCTGCTCTCCCCCTGTGCACCACTGGCGATATAGCAGCACCAATTGGTAAAAATGAGACTGTGATGTTGTTGTGAGCCTCCCCAGAGTGGAGCCCTGCCAATGCTTGCCACTGATCCAGCGGCATGAACCTGCTCAACTGTGCAAAGTCACTCTAATTCCCTCCCTCTGTTTTTCTACCTTCTCCCCCAGGGGGCAACCACTGAAAGGAGTGACTACCCACCCATCAAGAGCTGGCAATTCGCTGCTATTAACCGTGACTGTGATTCCCAGTCCGCCTGGCAGTTCCTGAGAAAGGCCTGCAATGTCTCATATGCAGTAAAAGCTGTAAGATGCACCCTGGCCGGCACACTCGACCTGATGGATGTACAATCCTCAGGAACAGTAATGGATTGAGCACACTTGTGCTTGAAGCAGGGAGAGGAGGCCCAGACCCCTACAAAGGGCCTGCTGATTTAACAGTCGCTTTACATATAATTGAACTTTTCATGTACCTGAAAGGCTCAAGGTGGTGGTGGAAGAAACGGAACAACAATGATTGAAGGAAAAAAGTCAATAAATACAAAAGGGTTCCTCTTAGTGATGATCACAAGCCATGGCATGGCTCTGAGTCTATGATTACATATTCAGCTCGTTCTGATTCAAGAATGCTTGGCGAAGTATGCCCTTGTGGAGAAGCATTGTTTGTTGGTTAAGAACCTAACATTCGGAGAGTTAACTTAACACAGTTAATGACATCTCCCTGTGAAGGAAAGGGACAAGAGAATTCCTTTGATGAAACTCTGGTGCCATTGAATGCATTATTATGCCTCAGTGGGAAAAATACCTTCTGGAGAATTGCCCATATTAGACACTCATCGATAGAGGGAGCTGTACTTACAGAGGAACGAGTAATATGATGGCAACTTGCAGTGTTAATTCTGCCACTCTGTGGATATAGTTGAGCCAAAAGGTAAACAAACCCAAACTCTGAATTTGAAGTACCTTCGAACTGTACCCATATGCCTTATAGACTAGTAGTTGGCAAATAGAATACAACAGCAAAGAGCCCCCATAGTTGGAGGATTTCCGTGATTGGGGTGTTTTTGCAAGAGGGGTTAAGAAAAATCAGTGCAGTCAGTACGTCTCCTTCATTTAGAAAACATACATGCATAATTCACATGCTATAGAATCTCCTAAATACATGGCCACAGAGCTGATATATGAATATTTTTTTCTTATTGTGGTCTTTAGTCCAAATAATCAACCACTCTGTGTGTGTAAGAGAAGTCAAGATGAAAACAAATACTCTTTTTAGGTTGCTGCAAATGACCATGTGTAGACAGACCTGTTCAACTGGAAGTCATGATTCTGTGGCTGTCCTAACATCACTTGTCCACATGCCACCAGACTGCAGTTGGGGGTAGATCAATATCAACAGGATGGACACAGAGGAAAGACCTCACTGAAGTGGTGGTTGTGCAAAAGCAACATAATTAAATATGTTTTAGTATATAAATAAATTAAGTGCTTAAAACATGTGCTTAATGGGGCCCAGCGTGGTGGCTCATGTCTGTAATCCCAGCACTTTGGGAGGCCAAAGCAGGCAGATCACCTGAGGCCAGGAGTTTGAGACCAGCCTGACCAACATAGTGAAACCTCATCTCTACTAAAAATACAAAAAATTAGCCAAGTGTGGTGGTGGGCGCCTGTAATCCCAGCTACTTCGGAGGCTGAGACAAGAGAATCTCTTGAACCCAGAAGGCAGAGGTTGCAGTGGGCTGAGATTGTGTCATTGCTCTCCAGACTGGACAAAAAGAGCAAAACTCCATGTCAAAAAAAAAAAAAAAAATTAGCTGGGTGTGGTGGCACATGCTTGTAATCCCAGCTATTTGGGAGGCTGAGGCAGGAGAATCGCTTCAACTGAGGAGGCAGAGGTTGCAGTGAGCCGAGATCATGCCACTGCACTCCAAACTGGGCAACAAGAACAAAACTCCATCTCAAAAAAAAAAAAATGTGTTTAATGGATGGCAAAGGGAGATGAATGCATGACTCACACATGTTTGTAAGGTCATTTCATTCATTGATAAGAGGAACTTCCCTGGACAAGTTACACTGGTGATTCTCCACCCTGATTTAGATGGACCATCTCTGCTGATAAGGAGAGGATCTACTGTCTTTGTTCTCTCTGCCCAGATTGCCAGCCATTGCCATCTGTCCTCTAAGAACTGGACTGACTACAAATACAAAAGCCAGTGAACGGTGGGCAAATGGTAACACCCTCCACCCCGCCAACAGTGACATGATTCAAGGGCTAGCTAGCGTAGCAGCAAATAAAGATTCCACATAACTAAGGTAAATTTCTAAGCTACTCAGGCCTCTGCAGACACTGTAATAAAGAATTACGTGGAGGAAAAGGAAATCCTACTTACCCTCAATGGCTGTGTGTTTTCTACAAAGGGGCAGTGCTTTGAAGCCATTATGTATGGCTTTCTTAGTGAATCAAGATGCCTTCCAAATCTTTTGCATTGTTATATTTACATCATCATTCATTCAATTTGTCATGACATTTTACTTAGAGTATTTTTTCTCTAAATCTTGTGTTACTCAATTTTCCAAGCCAGTCTCAATATTATTTAATTCTAAATAAAACTTGAAGCTCTACTTTGTGAAGATGAATCAAATCGAAACCCAAAATAAGACAAAACATGTAAGAAGTTGGATCATAAAGAGGAAAGAACACATCAAGTAACAAAACACATTTGAGTGGTTTTCTCACTATTTTCTCCATTGACTCTCAAAACAGCTCAACGTGGTAGATATAACTCTCCATTTTACAGAGAGGAGAGAAAGTTCCCATAGCTGTTATAAGAAAGTACACATTTGGACATTACAGAAAACTATGAAGATTTCTGAATCCAAATGAAGAAATCTAATGGAGATTACTTTACATTTCTTATTGCTTAAGAATAATACAAATGAGAATAACCATCACATATTTTACTTTGATATAAATGCAATGTCAACTATTCAATTACTCCTAGAAAGCAATACACGTGAATAATTCCTGTGGAAAAGCTTCCATTCTTTTTACAATGTGCAATTATAATAGTGACAATGACAATAACGACAGTTAATAATGAATGCGTATTGAATACTGAACTTCTGATTATCATACTATTTATTTGATGTGTGTGAACTTCAATTTGAAAACACCATAAAAAAAGATACCTGTGAACTAGAAAAGTAAAATGAAGAGAAGCTGAACTAACTGTGCTGAAGGGGGTTTTAATTATTCTTTTTTAAATAATTCCAGCAGAGCTTTACAGGTTTAATTTTAGATTAGTCAAAATTTATAAATGTAGCCTCATTGCAATCACTAGAGTTTCTTCTCATGGCAACATATTATACTTTTTAGAAGCTCTATACATAGGGAACCAATTTAGCCAAAATTAATATGTTCTCTTCATACCTTTTATTATTTTAAAATACTCCTTTCACTCTTCATTTTACCCATTTTGCCCAACGCAGACCAAAGTATGTATTGAAAGACAAGGAATAATAGAAATGTAAACAAAACGTTGAGTATATCGTGGTTGATAATATTTGAATGTCTTTGATTTGAGTTCCTTGATTCTTGCATAGAAAAATGTAAGGTTGCAAAGGCGATGGAATCTGAAGGTCTCCTTTGTTCCATTCCAGTAACTGCCCAACATTTACCATGTGTCACATTTGGGCGTGTGTGTGCGTCTGTATGCGTGAGTGCTGGCGTGCATACCACGCATTCCCGGGATGAATGATTGAAGGATGACCTACACCTCCTGGTGTAAACAAATTTTTCATCATACTGGTGTTCTAAGTACTGTAAAATCTCATTTATTTATATTTCAGTGATTTGGAACTTCAATAATTGGGAAACAGGCCAGATAAAGTTTTCCTTTCCATGATACATGAGAAAAGTTTTCATGAACTAGATTGCAAAAAAAACGTTTAACCTATTTAAGAAATCAGCTGATATGCTGGCACTTTATAATCACCAATGCACATTTAGGCAAAATTCATTTTACAGGTAACAAATAATTCTCATTTATGAAAGAAGATACTCTGCAATGTTCTAAGAATCATTAATTCATAGAGTTTGAAGAGAACTTTGAGGCAATCTAGTTCAGTGATTCCCAGACCCTAGCAAGTTACCAGGATCAACTGAGGGCATTAGAAATTTTGGATTCTAGGTATAGATTTTCACTTCTCGTCTCTCAGAGATTATGATTCAATAGGATGAGTCTTAAAAAATCAATGCCGTTTCACAGCCTTCCAGTTGATGCTAACACATAGCCAGAGTTGGAGCCACTGATTTGGTCTAGGCCCCTACATCATGTAGAAATCCTTCTAATAGTTTTTTAAATAAGTAATTATTCTTATGTATTTGGAAATTTGAAATGAATCTTAGATTTTCAAATACACTCTGTTGTTAAAAGTTGTTGGACAGTTGTGTTAGATATATTTTTTTCCTCTTATGCTGAGCTGAAAAACCTACCTAGGTTTCCTAGAGCAGTGGTCCTCAACCTTTTTGGTACCAGGGTCTGGTTTCATGGAAGACAGTTTTTCCATGGACCAGGGGGATGGTTTCAGGATGATTCAAATGCAGTACATTTATTGTGCACTTTATTTCTATTATTATATTTCTATTATTACATTGTAATACATAATAAAATAATTATACAACTCACCATAATGTAGAATCAGTGGGAGCCCTGAGGTTGTTTTCCTGCAACTAGACAGTCCCATCTAGGGGTGATGGGAGACAGTGACACATCATCAGGTATTAGATTCTCATAAGGAACACACAAGCTAGTTCCCTCACATGTGCAGTTCACAGTAGGGTTTGCGCTCATATGATAATCTGATGCTGACAGGAGGCAGAGCTCAGGTGGTAATGCAAGCGATAGGGAGCAGCTGTAAATATAAACGAAGCTTCACTCGCTCGCCTACCACTCACCTTCTGCTGTACCGCCCAGTTCCTAACAGGCCACGGACTAAAGAACACTAAAATACCAGTTTTCTTTTAAGGCTTTCTAAAATCACAGTAGTCTTTTAGCAGTCACAGTGCAATGTTGGGCCCCTGTTCAGCTTCTAGCTGATTATCAGTATCGATCTTTTTTTTTTTTTTAACAAAAACAAGTGTTTTCAAGCCAAGTTTTTCCTATCCTATATTTCTTCTAATTAAGATATTTTGAACAGCTATGCATGACTATTGTTTAACATTTTTTGTCCTCTACTGATTTAGACACTTTGCTTCAATTCGTTTACAGTTAGCAATTGTTAATTGAGTTCCTACTATGTTCCAGGTAGTGTTCTAAGAATTGGAGATAATAATGGGAGCAAGAGGAGTAAATTCCTTGTTCATTGTGGTACTTAATTCCACCCTAGTGGGGACATCTATGGAAGCCATCACAGTCTTTGAGGCAGAGCCTAGTGGGGACATCTATGGAAGCCATCACAGTCTTTGAGGCA
>NW_012101421.1:1957397-1960017 GCF_000951045.1 Mandrillus leucophaeus
CAGTTTTGAAGCAGCAAAGTGATCCAGAGTAGATAATCATTATCCCATCTTTCAGAAGCCAAGTTAATTGCAAGTTTAGAGTCATCAGACCTGGATTTAAATCTTCTACCTTTTCTTATGTTTATCTCCTTGGATTGACTCTAAACCTCCGTTGCTTCATCTGTAAAGTGAGAATAATGGTATCCTCTTACAAGAATGTTGTAAGGGTTAAACAAAGTCATCTAGGTGTAATAGGAAAATAAATGCCTTCTGCTTGTAACCAAAACCACCTTGTAGAGCCAGTCCCTGCAGCGAATGAAAGGCCCTTTGTGCTGCTGACACCTTGAAAGATGAATGTCTCTGCATACTGAAGGGGGAAAATATTGATACTTTCAACATAATCCAGTAGGAAGGGGCTGTGGAAAATGGAAAGAAGTCTCGACTCTTTCCCATGTCCTCCCAATTTCAGTGGACTTTACTAAACTCTTGATAGGTTAGTATTGCATAAAAGCAGGAAATGGGCAGTTGCACATCTGATAGTACAGCAGCAATGTATGGGAGTGATTTGGGAGGTAGAAAAGGCCAGGAAAACACAAGCTCCAGGGACTCACAGACATGAGGATGGGTGTGTGAGTCAGTTCAGGCTTCGGTAACAAAAATACCATAGACTGTGTGGCTTGAACAACAGAAAATTATTTCTCACAGTTTTGGAGGCTGAAAAGTGCAAGATCAGATTGCTGACAGATTCTGTTCCTCGTGAGGGCTCACTTCCCATTTATGTTCTCACATGGTGAGGGGGGCAATGAGAGAGAGAGAGAGAGAGAGAGAAAGAGAAGAGAAAGAGAGAAAGTGCACATGTGTGTGCTCTCCTCTCTCTTCTTACAAAGCCACTAATTCCATCATGAGGGCCCCACCCTCATGACCTAATTACCTCCCAAAGGTCCCATATCCAAATACTATCTTATTGGTGATTAGGGTTTCAAGGTATGAATTTTTAAGGGGCAGACCCAAACATTTAGACCATACCAAAATAGTTTTGGTTTTCCACAGGCCTTAGGATTATAGGGGTTCATAGTAATTTCTTTACCAGATCTGTTACACCTCCAGCTGAAATCTGGGTTACATAGAAACAAAATATTTATATAGTTCAAAACTGATAAATGATAGCTATTATTATTATGTGTAATTATTAACTTTACAAAGTACTCATTTGAAAATTCATCTTTGGAAATGGAGTTTTTATTGCTTAGAAGCCTTGCAGATACCATATGTTACATTGTATATAAATAGCCAGAACGTTGATTGCATAAGCAAGTTTAACAAAAATATAAAACCACTGGACTTCCTACAATGGTATTGACTCAGATCTCATTCATAAAATATAATCTACTTACTCTCTTTGCTGCCAGCTGCCTCTGTTAGGGTAGTCACCAAATCTTACGATATCCAAGTCGCAAAATTTCAAGGTATCCCTGACTCTTCCATTTTCTTGCTATATTGTATAGTTTCTAAGGCTGTTATATTTCTTAAATCTTTCCCTGCATTCCAGCCGAGCTGCCATCAGCTGGATTCAGCTGTGTCGGTTCTCCCTTGAGCTGTTGTAAAGTGGTAGCCCTGCTTTCTGGGCCCCTATCCCCATCTAATCTACACTACATATTTTGTCAAATGAATTTTAGCAAAGCCAAACATTAATAATCAATTACATCAGTCCTCTTCATAAAAACCATTGAATTCCCAATTACTTATTACAACCTCTCTTTCCTTTCTTTTTTTCTCCTATTGGTAAATGTTTTCCTGGAATTTCATTTGAGGGATAAAAGAGTTTGTGGGTCCAGATCTGGAGAAATGTGAAAGGGGAATTTCAGATGGAAACTGCTCAGATCATGGGGAAGAAGTAAACAGAGGTAGAGCCCTCCACTGCGAGTAATTGGCCTGGCCAGAAGGAGGCTTTGAAAGTCAGCTAGCCTTCCCTAAACTTCCAGCCTGAATGGTACCCAAAACTCCCCCAAGGAGAGCTGCTACCCTTCTCTTAAAATTTTCCAGCAAAGTAAACTCCCTTGAGAGTTTGTTCCAGCTGATTTGCTGTTGTATTTAGGTTTCTTTATCATAGCTGTTCTTGGTAATTACACAGCAGCTTTCATCGGAAGAGCCTTTAAATAGACCTGATAATGCCTTTCTGAGGTAGGTAAACACAAAGTATCATTATCCCCATTTAACAGATGAAAGACTAGAGGAAAAGGGGCTTGAGCAGCTTTTCCAGTGCTGCAGGATGGGTTTTATTTCCTCCATTTCACACAGGAAACATGTCCAGGGTTTTCTCACACAACTTTTCTTGGCTCTCAGGTGTGGCTGAAAATGCCTTACTTCCCAGAGTCTGACTTTGGGCTCCCCTTCTTCCTCAGATGTGGAGTCTGGCTATGTGGTGACTGGAGAATGGTCAGTCATGTGCCTTCCTAAGATGGAAGTAACCTTAAGATTTGTTTGATCATATCATAAAGATAATACATGCTCACTGAAAAAAATTCTGACTATACTTAAAAGCAAGAAGAACTTACTACATAGTAGGTGCTCAATAAATGCTTGTTGTATAAATGAAGATATGACGAATAAAAGAAGGAATAGAGTCCGGTGTAGTGTCTCA
>NW_012101421.1:1961257-1977849 GCF_000951045.1 Mandrillus leucophaeus
TGTGTGTGTGTGTGTGTGTGTGTGTGTGTGTGTGTGTCTTTTAAGCTTTCTGACTGATTCTATTAATAACATGCAACCAGTATTGAGAACCATGTTTCTAAGCAATTATATTTACTAAATCGTGGGCTTCATGGGTTAATTATTTTATCTCGAACACACATTAAAATACAACAATACCTAGCTTGTTATAAATGTTAAAATGATTTCTTGTGTACCATCTGAAATTGTCTGACATTCTACCAGTGGCAGATAAATACTACTTGGGGATGCACTATAAGAAATGGAAGAAACCAGGACTTTAATATCTGAAGCTCTGAAAACCTGTTACATTCCAACTCTGCCACTTCCTGTCTGTGTGACCATGTGAAGATCAACATCTTTGTTGGCTGTTGCTTTACACACTGCAATTTTGATTAGCCATCTTACCACCCCTTCACTTCTCATCCCGCCCCTGTGGCTCACACCGGTCCTCCACAATTCTTCCAGAATGTTACTGTGTCCTCTAGCATGCAGTTAGAGGAGTTGGCTTATGCTTTTACCACATTCCTCTAGGCACCAAACTTATAGACTGGCTAGTGATGGCAGCGGCAGATATAACAAAAAAGTCATAAGACCTTTATCTGAATCCATGAAATGTAGCCCACCCCCACCACCCAAGCCTTAGCTCATAAGCCCCAAGGATCAGGACGAGTTTATCTTTATACTGTACATAGCACTTGACACTTCTTTCTTGGTCGTTTGCTTCATGAGGGACAATGGCTTCCAGCCAAGTTTATACTCACCGCATTTCCCCCTCCTTCCCCACCTCCCAGATTAAAGCTTCCTTTAGTAACTAGAAGCAGCTGAATATCTTCTTTGCTTGATTACCTATATAATCCCTAATTCTAATACCTAGTACTTAGCACCTTTCTTCTGAAGAGCATAAATTGCAGTGGAAATAGCATCTCATTAATCCTCCCCACATCCCTGTGAGGAAGTTGCGTGGCAAGCATTAGCTCTCAGACTAATCCTCCTGCCTGCAAGTGCGATGCAGGGTCCTGCTGCTCTCTAGCACAGATGCTTGCTACTGAGCAAGCTGGTGGAGACAACCAATATGTGCGTGACAGGAGAAAGCTCTTCTCTTTGTTCAAGAGAGAAGTGGTTCTGTGCAGCCTGTCACAGTGGAGTCATTCAAGCTCTGTATAGCCTAGTGACGAAAGGAGATAAAGCATCACTCTGAGGCTAGTGATGGACTCGTAAGTAATGCCTGCAAGTAAATTCCTAATAAAGCCCAATTATTAGACTGCGCTGCCTTCTGAGAGCCAATCTGATTACTGAGACTTCGTCCTCTCTTTTTATCTCTCCCTCCCATCTGGCTGGCTTTTGGAAGAGATAAGAGTGACTTTTTGACCTAAGGAAACTTTGGCACCTGCTGCAGAAGAAAAAGTGCAGAAAGACGCCAAGGTCGCAAAATAATAATGAAAATTCAAGTTCAGAAGGATGCAACATCTTTCCAGTAAAATTTTCTCTCTGAGAGAGTGAGACATAATGGTAGAAATGAATATTTTGACAGCAACATGACATTCTGAAGAAAGGCGTTCAGCCATTCAAGATGATGTGGGACAACAGCCTCCTGATCTAAAGTCCAATTTCATTCATTACTTTAACTCCAGGGGGAGGTTCCTTGTGGGGAAACTGTGAGGCTCTTTCTGAGGAACTGGAGCCAGCCTCCTGCCAAGCAGGCTGTTACCAGTCAGAGAGTCACTGCAGGAGTGGCCATGCAGGGAGATAGTGAGAAAAGTTAGTAACAGGATAGTTTTCTCCAGGCTTCTCCTGGAATATTCATGGCAACAAACAGGTGTCCATTTTCAAGAAGGGACTTTCAGTGGATTCCTTCTAAAAGGACTCAACATTTATTTTTAGGGAAAGAAAAATGCTATGAAATCATCCTGGGGTAAAGATAAAAGAAGAAGGTTATCCTTATTTTGGGGTAGGTCTGCAGCAAGGGAGGGAGGCAGGCCCTGGTGGGTGCGTGTGCTGTGGAGACAATGAAGTGTGGCTTGTGGAATCCTGCTTAGGGACACCCTGCTGCTGTGGGTGAAATGGAATCTCTTATCTTCCTCTGCTTTTCCTCTCCTTCCTTGTAGGGAGCCAGTTCTTTCTCTTCTTTGCTGTATCACCAACCCTCGAGGGACTATGGTGCCACAATGAACCCTAGGTGGAGGGCTCCATGGTGTCTAGGAAACCCTCCAAGGTCATCCCCTGCTGGAAAGAGAATTCACAGAAGCCTCTGAGACTCACCCAATCAGCTAATCTGGAGCAATATTCTTTTCATTATCAGATCTTTGACATGCAGCAACAAATTATTCTGAAAAGTTTACCATATTCTCTGAAGCTGAATTGTGGATGCTATACTGTGTGGCTTGAATTATTTCGCAAATTCTCTAGCATGGTAGGGACCCAAATTTCATCTCGGGGAAATAAATCCCCCAGAATTTGGTCATTCCAGCAACTTTCCCTATGACTCATTTCCCTTTTTCTCATATCAATTAATCAAATTTCTTTTAATTTTGCAAAAATTTTTCTCGAACTTATCTTTTAATAAATTACTCTCAGTATTTTCTCCTATCTTTTGTAGACATGTAGCAAATTCAAAAAACAGAAGCAATGATTTGTTTAGTTCCATGATTTTCAAAATGTGGTCCAAAATCTACTGGTAGCAAAACTACCTATGTCGCTTGCTAAACATGCAGGTTCTTGGGACCTCCTTTCAGATCAATTTATTTAGAATCTCTGGGGTGGAGCTAGGGAAGATATATTTTATTTAAAAACTCTATGGTTGATTCTTTAAAAAGCTACTGATCTAGGCAAGATCTTCTGGAACTGAGGAAAAAGGATCTGCATTTTTTCCCTCTACTAGCTTTACATTACTGGAAGAGCTATTTATACACTGCTGACTTGGATAACTGCTCAACTGCCTAGATAACTTTGCTTGTATGGATCTAGTTGAAAAGTAGTATTTCAGTTAATTTCCCTGTTTTCTAATTTTGTGTCCTAGACTTGGCCGTGTTATGGATTAAACTGTGTTCCCTCCAAATTCATGTGTTGAAGCCCTAACCCCCAAAGTGACTATATTTGGAGATAGAGTCTTAAGGAGGTAATTAATGTTAAATGAGGTCATAAGGGTGAGGCCCTGATCCAATACGACTGGTGTCCTTATAAGAAGAGGAAGAGACACCAGATCTTTCTCTGCATGTAAGCACAGAGAAAAGGCCATATGGGGATACAGCAGGACGGCAGCTGTCTGCAAACCAGGAAGAGAAAAGCTCCACAGAAATCAACCCTGCTGGCATCTTGGTCTTGAACTTCCAACCACCAGAAATTGGAGACAATAAATTTTCGTTAAGCCACTTGGAGACTTTAGGGTTTAGATTTTCTTTCTCACACACACACACACACACACAAACACACGCATGCAAATGTGAAACACTATGCAAAAAAACCTTTCTAAGGTGAAATGATTCCTTCTCTTAATAGGTCAAAAGAATGACTGTTTCCTGGAAGTTGGACTGTCAGTTTGATTAAACTGATGGAAGGCTTGAGGGACTCTTTCCTGCATGAGAGGTGTCCCTTTTCCTGGCATCGATTTTTACCTAGACTACTTTCTGTTGGTTTCATTTGCTGCTCCTTAACCCTGGAAAAATCCCGAATCTTGAATTTATTTGAGTGCATCAAGGGTGGTGTTTAAAGATTTCAGTTTTGCGTTGTCTGTTTTCACTTTTCAATTTTGCATACAAGAATGCCAATTGAAGTTTGTCCAGATTCCAGGTGTTCTGAAGTGACTGTCTAGAATTGGTACCTTCTCTACATGACTAGAACTTCTGCCAAGGGAAGAAGATGTCTTCTAAAGACAAAAACTTGTAACTAATTTCAAGAGGTTTTCTGCATTCTTGGGATTTGTTGAAAATACATTCTAAAACCTATAAAATAATCACATACTTTTGATAATACCTTGTGTCCGTGAAACATAAAGAAATCCACATTACAATCCATACCATCTTGCTCTCAGACCTGTCATGGTGACTCAGTCTTCTTTCTTAAGTATCAAAGATGTAAATCTTTTCAGAGAAAGCAAGAATTTGATTGTTCATGAAAATACATAATCAAAATAGAAATTGTTCTATTCAGCAGCATAAACATTAAGCCCAAGAAACAATTTGTTGACCAGTCTTCCATATCCACACACTAGAAGCGACAATGAGGTAACGGTACCCAACTTACTAAGAGTAGTAAAAGTAATTTCTCTTCAAGAGCAGCAGTAGCAGCAGTTTTTGTCCCTAAGGAAAACTGCCGGGAGACTGTAGCAAAGGAAAGATGCAACCAGATAAGTTATTCTCATGATAAATTTAGCTTTTCCATGTTGGAATCCACTTGGTGCTTTGTGTGGTGAAGCCCTCCATCGAATCTCAGCCTTCACTGAAAATCCCGTGCTTTGCTGTTTCCTGCTGATCCCCACAAGGAACGTTTTAAATTGAGAGCTGCTGTTTTTTGTTGTTGTTGTTTTCTTTTGACATGCAGTACTTCTTCTTCTATAGTGCTTCTTAACAGATATCACGTCTTGGAATTTAAAAAAATTTCACCTTATTTTCCTAAAGTAATTATTGTATTAACATTGCTTGAAAAAAATATTTCTTATGTGTCTTTAAGAAAATTTAAGTAACTCAAGTAATGAAAATATTTTCCTTGAAATGAAAGATTTGCTTATCCAAGTCCAGAATATCATTTAAGAAATATGATGCCCAAGTCATCAAAGCTAAAATGATTACATGAAGAGGAAAATAAACAATACCAAAATCAATCACAGATATTTTTCTCTGCCATACCAAATACCAAGATTTTTAATAATAGTCATAAGTGTCATATAAAATCATCTAGAGAATATTTCACTGTACATCTGCATGTATTTTCTTTTCATTTTTGCAAATAGTATGACCTATTCCTGCAAAAGGTAGCCCCAGCTGTGATCTAGGTACCATAAGAAGTCCTATGATGCTTACAGGATATTTATAACTTAATCATAAACAGACACGTAGCACAACGAAAAAACAAATGGCCAAAGAATTTGAATAGACATCTCTCTCTCTCTCTCTCTTTTGTATTTTTTGTTTTGTTTTGTTTTTTTGTTTTTAGAGATGGTGTCTCACTCTATTGCCCAGGCTGGAGTGCAGTGGACCGATCATAGCTCACCGCAGCCTCAAACTACTGGGTTCAAGCAGTTCTCCTGCCTCAGCCTCCGAGTATCTGGAACTATAAGCATGCACCACCAGACCCGGAGACATTTTTCAAAACAGATATGCAAGTGGCCAATAAGCACATGAAAAGGTGCTCAACATGATTGGCAATTAGGGGAATGCAAACCACCATGAGATACTACTTCACATCTATTAAGATGGTTATAATGAAAAAGACAGATGAGTATTGGTGAAGATGTGGCGCAATTGGAACTGTCATAAACTGCTGGTGTGAATGTAAAATGGTGCAGCTGCTTTGAAAAGCCATCTGGCAGTTCCTCAAAAGGTTAAATATTTGTTTAATGTTAACTGAATTAACATATGAGGCAGCATTCCCACTCCTAGGTGTATGCATACCCAAGAGAAATGAAAAGATATGTTCATACAAAAACTTGTATAGGCATGCTCAGGGCAGCATTATTCGTAATAGCAAAGAGTGGAAACAGCCCACATGTCCATGTATAAACAACAAAATGTAGTTTATCTGTACAATGGAATATTATTCAGCCATAAAAATAAATAACGTAGTATTACCTGCGAAAACATAGATGCACCTTGGAAATACACTACATGAAAGAAGCCATTCAAAAAAACCCATATATTGTATGATTCTATTTAAATGAAATGTCCAGAATAGGCAAATCTCTGATGACAGAAAGTAGATTAGTGGTTACCTAGGGCTAAGAGTGGGGAAGATGACGGTGGTGGTGAGGGAATGATTGGTGATTGCTAACAGATAGAGGTTTTGGGGGGAGGAAGTGATTAAAATGTTCTAAAATTGTGGTGATGGCCACGCGACTCTGTGAATATACTGAAAACCATTGAATTATATATTTTAAGTGGGTGAATTGTATAGTATGTTAATTACATCTCAATAAAACTGCTCAATGTGAATCTACCATGGGTTTTCTAAATGTTCTGGTTGCATGAATAGATCAAAAGGATGGAATAAAATTCCAGGATTGGCCTGGGCTCTGTACATCACTCGAAGGTGGATAAAGTGAACATAAACTTAAAATGATGACTAAAATGGATAATGCTTCAGCAGAAGCATAATCATCATCAGAACAGTGCCAGGACTCATGTGGAAATCCAACTCTAAACATTTTGTATGGAAGTGGAAGTCCTAACAACTGAACAGAAAGGTAAGTAGATGTAAATGGAACTATTCCTATAAAACTCCAAGCTATCAATCTTTGAATATTTATAGCCAGGCACTATACTAAGTGATGTACATACATTATTTTAACATTTAAAATTGCCCTAATGAAGTGGGTATTCTGATGTGCATTTTATAGGTAAGGAATCTGAAAATAGGTTAAGTAAATTACCCAAGGAGAAGCAGCTTGTAAGTGGTAGAGGTGAGATTTAAACTAGCATTTGTCTAACTTTCAGGTCTTAATTACTACACAATACAGCTGTTTAAGATATCTGCATTATAACCTTCTCTCTCCTCTCTCTCTCTCTCTCTCTCTCTCTCTCTCTCGTCATTTTGGAGTGAATGCTTACGAAACCTTAGGAGAGGGAGATTACAGGAATTGCCACTGACATGGTGGTACAGTTGCTATAGTAACCAATCCACCAAATTCATCTGTGCTACTGGGCACACACTTCTGCCTCTGTAATACACCCATACTGACTGGGATCTCTCACTGTATCAGTGAACTCCTGTTAATGCATATGAAATAGAAAGTGGTGAGGGCCTAGTGTACCCCTGATAGCATTGAAGTGCTTCTTTTAAAGTTTCCCTCTCTGACTCAGAGGTTATTCCCTCTTTTAATCCCATCATTTTGCATGGGATGCTCTGATGTGGTTGGTTTTGAGGGGTGCTCAAAATCAGAGCCAGACAGCCGTCTGCTGTTTTGCTCTAAGAAGGATTTACAAATATGACTATTTTCTTTTTGGTGACAAATTGACCCTCCCAGCCCACTAATTCCTCACTCAGTGCCAGATTGTGAATTGTGGACCATCCCACCCCGACCCTGACATTCAAAATAGACATTTATCTGATAAAAACACATCTCAGAAATCACTCTGTAGAAAATTTGAAGGGAGCACCCAACGATATGCGATTGGAGTGTGTACACACACACAGGCACACACACACAGACACACATACACACACATTCATCTTTCCATATTTTTCAACAATGCCTCTACATTTTCAAGGACTTTTTCTTCTCAGATATTGCTGCTTTCTCTCTTCTTCCTCCTCTCCATTTCACTGGCCTCGCCTGTCTTCAGAGGCACCTGAAGGCACATAAGGCAGGGAAGTGAAACCGACTGTAATTCTTCAGTTCACTTCTCTGCAGCCTCCAGTGAGCCAGTCTCCATACGGTGGCCCAGCTGAGCTCTGAGGAAGTTCAGAGTCCCCGCGCAGGTGCAATTTACCAACCCCCTCACAAGTGCTCTGGGAGCAAAGAAGCCAGACATATGCATGTGAAAGGCTTTGGGAGCAGCAGAAAAGAAAGTGTCTAAGCTTAAGTTTATGAGATTAAAAAGAAAAGGAACTCTCTTCTATGAAAGGAAGAAATGAAAGACATTTGTAACTCAACCAGCCATCATGTTCCTTTTGAAGAATGAAATATAAATTGCTGAGAGCTGTCGAAAATTCTAATGCTCCCACTTGCTTCTGATGCCCTTGGTTTCACCTTTGGTTCCCTCCAACTTCATTCTCCTGGTGTTAACAGTCTCTGACTATTTCTGTGCTATCAGTGACATCACGAATACGTCCTAGTGTTTTTTTGATAGGCCAAAGTGCATTCAGGTAAGTTTTGCTAAATATGTCTTTTAAAATTAATAATATACAAACTTAAAACAGCATTTTATGTTCAGTTTTTCTACAATCTCAGCTGATCTTTCTACAAACCCTGGTAAGTAGTTAGAACTATAATTATTAGCCCATTTTACTGCTGCAGGACTCGACTGAAGTGGAACCAGGCCCATTTAGGTTTATGATTTCAAAGGCAGCCGTGTTTCCACAATAGTATTACTTCTTTTCTCAGTTCAACTGAAAAACATGCTGATTTTTCCATTTTAAAATGTATCTACGTTGTAAATAATCCTTAGCAGGGCCTACAGCTTCCTGTATGATTTGGACAACCCCTCTTGCCACAAATGTAGCCACACACCCTTTTTATTTTTTTATTTTTTTTTTAGTTCCTGGAAGGTGCCAAGCTCTTTTCTGCCTGGGAGCTTTTGCACGTGGTTTTCTCTCAGCTTTGCCTCTCCAATTGCATACTTTGCCTTCTCCCCAGGCCCCTTACTTAGAATGGCTCATCTTTCAGGCTCATCTCATACCTTTGCTGCAGAGAAAGTCTTCCCTAGTCACTCGAATAAGGTTACAGCTGTCTGTTACAAAGTGTCCCAGCCCATGTCACTTTTCTCTTGTAGATTATGTATCGCCAGTGTGATTATTTTGTGTTATTATTTACTCTTTCTCTTTTTACTGTAAATTGCATGCAGTCAGAAATGTGTCTGTCTTGTTCAACTCTGTATCTCAGAACTTAGCTCAGAGCTTGATGTACCATATATGCTCAATACAAATGTGGGGGATATTCCACACAACAACTTCTGATTAGTAGTAAATTGCAGTACATCACTCTAAGTTTTCACTATCAGTGTGACACAGTCATCGGCCTGCATTTAAAAAGCTGTCAGAGGTCCTGAAGTTCTCCTTGCTTCTCAGGTGTTTTGCCAGGTCAAATTACAGTGGGAATTAAGATGATTTTGCAACAAATGCAGTTATATGTTTATCTCCTTATATTCACATAACGGGTTGTCCCCCTTGAACTCTGACACTTCTGAAACTACTGCATTACGTAGCACAACAATGGGTTTAAAAAAAACAAAAAAAAAATCTTATTAACTCAGATTACATATACATAGTTATTGAACCGAATGGAATTATAGGCGGTAAGGTACCATGATCGACATTTTTTTTCTTGTGACAATATTTTCTTTCTTTTGAGGACTGACTTTTTTTTTTTTTTCTTTTTAATGGAACTCTGTCTATAACTCTAAATTATATAAGGTTGGGTATGCCCTGATTTAAATGTGTCTTGATTTGTACTTATCTTGATTTGTAAATATTGAACACCTAATTTCCAGTCTTTAGAACTTTCTTGCCCATCTTCTTTTTCTTCCTTTTTCAGATAGTTCACATTCTTAATAACTTGTTTGATGCCCCTTATTTCCTTGCATTTTGCTTACTTCTTGTTTTTCTTCTTTTTCTCATTACCCTATAATTTATGTTCTCTTTTTATGGTAGGCATTCCCTAGCACCTTTCTGCTTTACTTCTAATGTTGCAAATAGTTCTAATCCTATATGCATTAATATCATTTGTGAATAGATAAACCTCTCTGGTATTTACAGTAAAATGAACACACTCATTATATCATCTTATTACAACAGATAGCCTTTCTCTGGTTAAGTCACCCTCCTACCCGTATCAAAATAGTGTTTTTGTTTTGTTTTAATTTAAAGAAATCATCAGTAGTAATTCATGTATTGTGAATTATCTTGGAAATCAATGAAAAGGACATGGAAAATGAACGTATTTTCTGAATTCTGAATGAATGAGAGAAGACCAACATTTATGATCTAACAATTGTTAAAATGATTCTCTTGAAACAAAACATAAACAGAATGAATTTTCAGTTAGAGAGGTCTTATTTTATGTTAGTAAAATATACAGGTATTTTTATAATTCCAGCTTCTACCTGGTTATTTAATCACCTGAAAGCATCACCAACATGAATAGTGTTTTACTGTCACAAAAACAAATCTGCCACCCCTCTAGTACTTCAGTGCACAGAAATCCCGGAAAAACAACTTTTGGTTCAAATTCAAGCTTCAAGGTTTTTTGTTTGTTTGTTTGTTTGTTTTCCATAGTTATTTTTCATAGTTAAACTGAAAGTTCTTATTTTTCTTTCTTTATTTAAAGTACATTGGCTCATTCTATTTTTAGTAAGTCAATATTATAGTGCCAAATCTCAGCAACTTCATTATTTAGCCCCTTAATTCAGAACTAATAATTAAGTGCTGTAGACCAGAAGGATAGAATTCTGACTTTCTAATGTCTTCCCCTCATTCTTCATTGGTTGAGTGGCCTGAAGAAGAGTTAGATGGCAGGAACTTTTAATGACTTGTGTGGTGTGGTAAAACAGAAGTGGAAGGTGTAGATCAGAGTTTGTCTTTTGTCGATGCCACATCTCCAATATACACTCACAATGGCAGGGTATTCCCCTGGTGATAAGGACCTCTGACTCAACACTATTCAGATAATTGGGTAAATTACTTATCTTCTCTGAGTCCCAGTTTTCTAATCTTTAAAAAGGCTGAAAGGGTGCTGTAAAGATTAGAAACACTGTAAGTGGTAAGTCAAGCTTTGTGGTAGTTGCTCAGTCAGTGATAGCTACTATTATTGTTGGCAAATAATAGGTTGTGTGTATGTTTGCGTGTGTGTAATCATCTTTAAAATTACCTATATTTTTATTGCACATTAGCTTTGTTGATTGACACTGAGCCAACCTTAAGTGTCTATCTCAATTATATTTAAGACCAATAGCAATATGTAACGAACTCACATTTTTGGATCAAGGGTCAGGCACTGAGTTAAGTGCTTTGGTTACGAATATTCAGAGAAGTCACCGTCTATTGGGGTCTGAGACAGACACATAAGACAAACCTACAATGGGGTAA
The DNA here is from genome assembly GCF_000951045.1 of Mandrillus leucophaeus. Classification (NCBI taxonomy): domain Eukaryota; kingdom Metazoa; phylum Chordata; class Mammalia; order Primates; family Cercopithecidae; genus Mandrillus; species Mandrillus leucophaeus. Next base: position 1,972,232 of record NW_012101421.1, read on the forward strand.
GTATTCCTCCAGAGGCTGTTCACTTTGCAGAAGGCAGGCAGGATCTATACTCAATCCAGTTGATCCACTCAGAAGTCAGGAATCCTGATAACACATGCCATTTGATCAAAGCAACTGGAGATACAGACTGACACTCAGAAAAATAATTGTTCACGTGTTCATTTAGTTTAGATTAGTTTGCCTAGATTAGTTTGCTGAATATGTGCCCGTTAATCTCAGAAAAGTAGTGTGTTAAATATACTCGCCTACTTTGATTTCCTACTCGAAATGATTAAAATATCATATAAACAATGTTTAAGCCTCTTCTGAATAATGATGACCATTCTACATTAGGAGGTTTTATATCCAGTATGCTTGAAAAAATGAGAAACTCATCCATTGTTTTAATTAATCACTATTTAGCTTCCAAGGATCACTATTCAAATCCTTAAGTCATATTCTGGAAAAATTAACTTCTAACTTAGCACAGTAGAATTATTTAGACTTGAGTTCTTTCCAAACAGAAGGATGAAGACTAATGGGGATTTTTTTCCACTAGAATAAGGGCAAATTGTTTTTGTCCATTTTCTTCACTGATACATCCCAAGTACATGGGTTGGCAAACTGTGGCTCACAGAATAAATCCAGTCCACCTCTTATTTTTATATTTTTGTGTAGCCTGAAAACTAAGAATGTCTTTTATGTTTTCAAGAGGTTGAAAAAATTAAAAGAATAATATTTCATGATGTGAAAATTATATGAAATTTCAGTGCCCACAAATGCAGTTTTACTGTAACACAGCAATGCCCATTCATTTATGTACTGTCAGTTGTGTTTTTGCACAACAGGGGAAGAGTAGCATAGTTGCAACAGAGACCTTGTGACCCCAAAGCCAAAAATAAACACTGTGTTGCTTTTTATAGAAAAAAAGTTGCTGACCCCTGACTTGGAAAAACAACTCTCCTAATTTTTTTTTAAAGTCAGATACATTAATATTTAACCCTCACAAGTTTCTTTTTAAAAGAAAAGTCTTAAGTCTACATGTAACTCTTCAGTCAATTACTAGATTACAGCCTGGCTAGCATTTGAGGAGTGATAGTAAAAAACAGCACACTGTGAATGACAACATAGACTTGCCACACTGCCTGGGTTGAGCTGTGCAATCACAGAGCAATGCTTAACTTCTCTGTGAATCAGTTTTTTATCTACATGAGGCTAATGATGGTACCCATACCTTGGGCTATTATGAAAATTCAATTAATTAATGTTTTGTGAAGTGCGTCAACATCACCTGTTACTCAGTAGCAGTTGTAAAAAAGGTAACAAATTTTTTACTGTTTTTTTAAGTTAAGAAAATTGGGATACTTAGAATTTGCTAAGGTAATGAGTGAACCTCATGTTCATAAAAATGGTAAAAATACAAGCATGAATTAAAACTGGAAAATGTCCACTTTTAACAGTAAGTCCTCTATTTCAATACAATGCATTGGTATCCTTTTTAATTGCCTTCTGATTGTAGGATGTAACTATTTGACTCCCACACCGGTTGATGTAATTTTGTAATCAATGGTCCTGTTTCAGATAATAAACAAATTGTATTCTGAATGGTTGAATAATTTCTGATACAAAATTTAACTACCTAACAATTTTTAATCTGAGGGTATCAAATTGATATAAAGGGAAGTAACAATTTAGAGAATGCATGGATACAAGATTAGTTTGCTTTGTTAAGGTTATTATTCAGTTCTTAGAAAGAGAACCAATAGAAAATATTGTCCTACATTTAATGAAACACTTTCTAAGCACCAAAGCCAGGAATCAAAACTGTATATTAGGAAATGTAATGGCATTTTAGTTATTGCAAGTCATTTTAGCAGATAGATAATTAGTACCCTTCATGTTTAAATAGATTTTTACATTAATTTATGAGAAATCTATGAATAGACTATGTTTTGTAGTAAATGAAATCTTAGGTAGTCTCCTGTTGTTTATAAAATATAATTTCTTTAAAACTACACTTTGATATGGAACCCCACACAGGACATAATAGCTAGTTGTCAAATGCTTAAAAAATATGATCATTTCATGAATGTATTTCTATTACAGGTGTTTTCTTGGAGAAGGTTCAGTAAACTTTTGTTATGTGCAATAGTAACGTAGATTAATGTATTGATGAAGTACAACATTGAGCCTTTCTTATTTCATAATCTTAATTCATTCAACTTTTAATAAGCATTTATGTGTTACATTGTGTGAGGTGCAATGAAAATGTAAAACATTAGTTAATTTTATCCAGTTAATTAATATCTAGTCCAATTTGATTTATTTGGGATAATTGCTAAATTATACATTAAAATTTCAAACTGCAAATAAAAAAACTATTTGGGTTACTTAAGCTAAATTTAGACTGTAAGTCTTCTGTTATTTACATTTAATGTACTAAACACTGCATATCATGTCACTTTATGAAACTAAATTTTCATGCTTTAGATGATGTTAATATTGACTTGCAGAAAGATTAAATCAAGCTGATTTAATCTATCCATCACCTCACCTCTTTGTCATGTTTTTGTGTTGAGAATGTTTCAAATCTACTCTTTTAGCAATTTTGAAATATGTAATACTTTTTTAATAACTGTGGTCACGTTGCTGACGCAATAGATCACTAAAACTTATTCTTCCTGTCTAACTGAAACTTTATATCCTTTGTCAAGTCTTGTCATCTTAAATTACTTTTGTGTGTATTTGAATACAGAGTGACAAGTTTCTTGTTTTACTTATTGTCCTTACGTTAAGTTTGGTAAAATGGAATACGAATTTGAGTGCAACCGGTAAACTTAGAAAAACTAAGCAACAAGAGGGAATCTTTTAAATTAATTTGAGCATTTGTATAAAGATTTTATACTTGAGTTCCTTTACTTTTCTAGACTTAATAAAAATGTAAAATTATTTAATAATCTTTAAAATGCTTAAATTGTGATTATGTTAATATCTCTACTTTCTATAGATAACATATTCTTTAACAAGTGAATTCTGTTTTGAAGTTATTCTATTTGCTTATACTTTGTACTTATTCCAAAAGACTGGTCAATTTTACATTTTCATCTCCCTCTCTGAATTTAATAAACTCTTTTATATTTAGAGTTTAAAAACTACAGGTGGATAACAAGTAATAAATACAAGGTCCTTCTATTCAATTGTCTTCAATAAAAGTGATGTAATCTCAAAACCAATTGGTTAACCATTTATCCCCCTGTTAAGCGACACATAAGGCTGAGGGAACATTTTTATATTACACTGATGCTATAATAAATGGGCTGATTTAATACTGCTGGTTGCAACTTATAGCATTTTTGTCTACTTTAAAGTTAGGAACTTCATGGTTATTTTGGCATTCTTCCTGTGAATTAAAATTAAAATAATGTAATTAGTCTGTAAAATTTAAAGTGCTACATTTACGAATAATGGAATAAAACCCAAATTATATTATTTTGAGGTCAATGACAGGTTCGCATGAACTATTTTCTTTTCTATATCTTTCTCTTTTAAAAGAAAATACAGCTTTCTTCCTACTGCAGAAGTATCAGATTCTTGCAGCATCCATGACACTTGTAAGCATTTAGTGGTCAGACACCACTACATATCCTTCAAATGATGTGGCCCAGTGAAGCTGGAAGGTGTCGTCACGGAGCCAGGCAGCCTGGTATCTCAGTCATCCACCAGGACAGAGCCAGCAGGCCTTAGCTGGTGTGCTGAATCTTGACTAAAGTGGGAAATGGATTTTGCATTTTGAAAGTCAACTCTTCTAACATCGAATCTTAGGACATACCTATTAAATAAAAGTGCATTGAGAGCTTCAGAAATTATTTACTGGATCAAATTTATAAAGCTCCTCTGCCAAAATTACCTTTAGAATAAGTTAAATCTTAATTTGATTATTCCTCTGGCTTTCTGAATTTATACCGCATTATACATATTTTTAAAAGTATGAGTAAATGTATGTGCAGAACTATAACTGTGTTGTCTGAATTACTGACTATGTATGATATATGCTAAATGAAGTATACTTGTAGGTCATTTAAAAGTGGTAAATATTAAAATGACAGAATATTAATCACCAATGCCCACTGCCCATCACACTGAGTCTGCCATTTGGATGTTTAGACAAGCGAAAAATTCCAATAAAATAAAAATACTTTTCATGATTTTTTCCTCATTGGCCTCTTGTGCTCACTGTTAAAAGCACAAGGGGATTTAGATTCTTGTTTCTTCTATTGTCCTATTATCATCTTTTGACACCACGATTCATTAACTCATCTCCCACAGATGTTAGAAAAATCAACTTACAGGGTTTTGTTACAAGTTCAAAATTCCTCATGCCTACTCTTGGCCTCTCCTTAACACTAGAGCCGCCTAAAAAAGTGTAGAGAATATCTTCCATTTCTTGAAACTTTAGTTACCTAGGTCTGCTGGAAATACAATGAAAAGTACACACACACACACACACACACACACACACACACACACCCCCCATTTAATTCTATAAGGCTGCACAAGGTGGGCCCCATCCTTTAGACATCATTCTGATTGGGAAAATACCCTGCTAGATTTTCAAACCATTTGCTTTACTAATGTAACACTTTGGTGGTTAGGCTGGAGTAGCCTAGCATCTGGAATCATGATGTTTTATCATGAGAAACTGAGAGGATACTGTTTCTCTTTTCTAAAAAGAGAAAGAAACCCTTTGCTAGGGCTCATTAAAAAATGGTTTTAAAATTGGGGCCAATAAAACACGATTGTCAATTCCTACAACCTTTTTATCTCAGCAGCATTTTTAAAAGGCATCATTTCTCTCTCCCCTGAAATCCTACTTGCAACACACACAGCCACGTTTCTAACTAGCAACAACAGGAGCAGCAACAACTCCCCAACTTCTTTGTCACTGGTGAGCAGGCACACAGCCCAACTGGAGCTAGAAGCCTCTCCACTCCCCCATCCCAATTTTCAACTGCACTCTTCTCAGAAATGGGAGTTACTAGGCAAGATTCACCCCATCACCCTGAAATCTCTTGCTTTACTCTCCTTTAAAAGTGAAAAGGAAAGGCTTTCCACAACATAGAAAAGTTTGCCTGGGCACATGATACCAGCATTTCCAATAGTGACCCTAATAGACAAAGCATTTTGGAGCACTGACATCCACAGGGAGCAGATCCCAGTCATGAAGAAACAACTCGAGTGTGTGACAGCAAGACCATGAAAGCCTTCCTTTGCAAGCATCGCCTGGGCTCTTCTGCTCACCCAAGGCAGAACTGAAGAGGGGTGGAGTGGGCATTCCTCACCACAGGATCCCTTTTGTAGAACAAGCCCATCTTGAGATTTGTAGGTAGAACTGGCTTAGAGAGACTGCCAAAGCTACACTTCTAACTCTCCTGGCCTTTGGCCCCACCTGCCTGTCAATTTCAGTCTGAGTCCACAATTCCCATGTTTACCGCTCTGGAGATATCTAGAACCTCGGCTTTGGAGCGCTCAGGGATGCTGTTAGGCCAGTTCCCTATTGACCTTTCAGGGACTCTGAAATCAACTTTCCCCACACACTCTGAATTGTTTGCGTTTGTTTTCATCCTGCCAGAGCCACCCGC
>NW_012101421.1:1978264-1980217 GCF_000951045.1 Mandrillus leucophaeus
GCGTACTGCATGCGGGTCTCGCGGTCGTGCTCCAGCCACAGCACGGACATCTGGAAGAGCGCCAGCTCCGACTCCACGGGGGGCGGCAGCGAGTCCAGCAGGGCGCGCATCTCCTCGAAGTTGAGCAGCAACACATCCTCCACCAGGTACTTGTTGGCCAGCTTCTTGGTCTCCTCCAGGCCGTGCAGCGCGGCGATCTTGCACACCTGCTTGTAGTTCTGCACCGAGATCTGGTCGTTGAGGAACTGCACGCAGAGCTTGGTGACCTGGGGGATGTGCAGGATCTTGCTGACCGACAGCACCTCCTCCACCGTGTCCAGGGACAGGGTCACATTGGCCGTGTAGAGGTACTCGAGCACCAAGCGCAGCCCGATGGACGAGCAGCCCTGCAGCACCAGGTTGTTGATGGCCCGGGGACTGGTCAGCAGCTTGTCGTCGGGGGAGGAAGAAGGAGTCCCGGGCTCTTCCTGCGGCGGCGGCTGCTGCTGCTGTGACGGCTGCTGCTGCTGCGGCGGCTGCTGCTGGTCCTTGGGGGCCCCCAGGCCGTCCTGGCCGCCGACCCCTCCCCCGAGAGGGGGGTGGCTGGAGAAGAGCGATCGGAAGTACTGCGAGCAGGAGGCCAGCACGGCCTTGTGGCAGTGGAACTGCTGGCCCTGGGCCGTCAGGGTCACGTCGCAAAACAGCTGCTTCCTCCACAGCAGGTTGAGGCCGTGCAGCAGGTTGTCGCTGTGGCTGGGGTCGAAGGTGGAGGTCCTGTCCCCGGATCTGGACATGGCGAGCTGACTCGGTGCACCTGGCTTTAAACCCTCCTCCAACCTGGCAGACAGGGGTGGGGGATGGGAGGGAGGGGAGCAGGGTGGTGGATGGGGTGGGGTGTGGTCGGGGTGGGGAAGGGTGTGGAGGGGAGGGGAGGGAGAAGAACAAGAAACAAGGCTCAGCTTAGCTCCCTCCTGGCGCGCTCCGGACCCCGACCCTAGGAGGAAAGTCCGAAGACCCTGGATCCGTGAGCGCCACCAGAAGGGCCCTGTCTGGGGTCCCGGCGCCGGTTCTGCTCCCTGCGACTCCTCTCGCCACCTCCCACACACTTCGTACCTCACTTTCCTAAAACCACCTCAGCTGTTGGCAGCAACAGCAGTGGCAGCAGCGACGGCAAAGTGGCGGCTGAGGCCGAGGCACCTCGTGGGCTCGTGTCCATGCCGGGCCGGAATGAAGGGAAAGGCCGGGGAGTGGGGAGCCGGGGGTGCCCTGAAAGCGCAGAGGCGACCGACGGTGAAGGTTTCAGGTCAACTTATGCCCGAAGCTTTGCTTTTCGCAGTTGGCCCAGTTTGGGGGAGGGGGTAGGAACAGGGGCCCGACAAGCGTGCGGGGTGGGCGAATCTTAGCTCTCCAAAAGCTGGGACCCCCTTCGATTATCCATGCTGCCCCGAGAAACTCCTAGGCTAGTAGTCTGAGGGAGGAGATAAAGCCCTTTCTTCTCCCGGGAAAGTGCAGCGGAGCGCGGTGAGGACCCGCTCAGTGGACTCGGCAGAGGCGGGAGCTGTCCTTATCAATTCGAGCTCATTTCCCTCACCCTGGCCCTGCCCGCTTCCCTGCTTCGCAAACTGTTGGCTTCCCCGTCACCACTCAGTTTGGCTCATTTTTCAGAGACGCCTTTAAACCTGGCAGGAGAATCCTTCCACCACCCCCACCCCCACCCGGTGGCCCCCTTTCCCCCGTCTCGCTCATTTCAAAGCGCGGAAGTTTGGGCATCTATCTCCCCTTCCAGTGCGGGGCGGCACCGAGGACCCAAGGGAGGAAGTGGGGCTGCGAGGACGCGTTTGGAGCGGGAGCCGGGAGGCCGGGAGGCCGGGAGGGATTCGTGTGCACGGTTTTCCCTCCCGGGCACCAGGCGCAGTCGCTTTAACTCCAGTAACTATGAGAAGTTCAAGTTAGAAGGCAGGTGTTGGGGGGAGG
>NW_012101421.1:1980292-1990739 GCF_000951045.1 Mandrillus leucophaeus
CTCTGCGCCCCACCCAGCATCGTGGCCGGCAGCCGCAGCTGCTTTCTGACCCCCTCGGTAGAGCCCCCAGCGGCCCCCCACTCGGGCACCCCCACTCCCTCGGCCCTGGAACTACTTCTGTAAAAAGTCTGAGCCGCCGGCATCTAGGCGGAGGAGGGCCGGGTAGGGGAGGCGAGGCGAAATCGATACGCCCGGTCCTTAACCTGTAATTGCACCTTCCAGGGCTGAGCAGAAAGGGACCCTCTGCTCGCATCCCGCCCGCGCACCCGCCCGTCCGCCCGCCCGGGAGAGCCGCCGCCGCCGCCGCCTCCCGGCTCAGAGGGATCCCGCCGGACCTGCCCCTTCCACTGCGGCTCACTCTGCCCTGCCTGGCGCCGGTCCTGGATCGCCGGCTTCCTATTTATACCGGACTGAGCTCCTTTCGACTCACTTTACCATCCCGTTCCAGGTGGACCCTACCCTCCCTCGCGCTCCCTCCCTCGGCAGCACCCCCACGCCCGCCCCCAAAGCTCTGGCTTGCCTGAAACATCTTAGAGTCTCTCTCCCTTTAAGAGGACCCGGTCATACCTCTCTCTAGCTCTCTCCGCTTCGTTGTCTCCCCCCCCCCATCTTTTCCTATTCCCCTTCCTTCTTGTTCTCCTCCCTTGCCTTTCCTCCTCATCTGCTTATTTCTTGCAATAGGAGTTTTATTCTTTATGAGCGTTTGCCATACAACTACCCCCCCACCAACACCTCTGAAAGACTCCCTCCCCGGCCCTTCCCCCTACAACAACCCAAAAGACAGAACAAAATACACACAAGGCAGACACAAGGCCAGAAACTTACCTGCTCTCAACCAGCTGCAAAGTCAAGGCTCACTTAAGCTCCCCCCAAAAATCAATTGTCCTTCCTTTTTAAAGGTTTGCTCTCTCCTTGGGAGGGGGAAAACACCTTCTGGTTCCCAACTCCAGGCAGTCACTCTTTACAATTTATTTTGTCGTACATCATTTGATCACCATGAATTAGCAACAGCAAGAAAATGTAGGAGAGGGAGAAAAGAGAGAAAGAGAGAGGGAGAGAGAGAGGGAGAGAGAGAGAGGGAGCAGAGCTTTCTGCAAGAGAAGAAGAAGAAAAAATGTACGTGTGACAAATTATGCTACCAAGAAACAACACATCATTATCCTTGGGCCTGGGGCTCAGTGAGTCGTAACGAGAGTAATAGGAAATCCACGGTTGGGGAGAGAAACGGTCGTGCTTGGCCAGTAGAGAGAGACCATACAGGGGGATGGATGCTGGAGAGACTCGCAAAATTATGGCTCAAGGCTATTGTAAAAATTGTCGAGCGTAAATGACTGCGATTTCAAACATCTTTGGAAGAAAGAAGGGGAAAAAGCGAGCCCCCCCTCCCTCCCTCTCCCTCTCTCTCCCTCTCTCTTCTCTCTCTCTATAAAGAACCGTCAAGTTTTAGTGCGCATTGCTAATTAGTCAATTTCTCTCTGCCTTCACAGGCTGGCGACTTCGCTGCTGAGCTGAAACTGCTAATTTCTGTGACCAGCTTTTTTCTTAGCTGTGATCTGGATGAATGAGTAGCTGTCTCACAGAGATGACAAAAATAAACTCTAATCCCCCCCAAAATTTCCACTACATCTTTCTCATGCATAGATTTATGATCTTCAAGCGCTCTGTGCAATATGCAAACTTTTTTTGTGTCTGTATATATGCTGTTGTTTCCAGATTTCACTACATTGGTATGCTGCTTTTCCCTTCCCCCCACACCTCCCCCTCACCCCCAGCACTATGAAATGCAGAAACAGTCTGATCTCAAAGTATGCTAAGATATCACTTTATTCTGTTTTGGTATTTGGGATTTGGGTCTGACCTGGAAGATAGTAGCCCTTGCCTAAAAGGTGAGTGGCTGAGGATACACACCAGGGTGGTGGGAGTAGAGCTGGTAGACAGAATAGAGGACAGCCCCTTTGCTTTACATTTGCTTCCCATAAAGCACTATTCAAGGTTTATGATCTTATTTGAAAACATATTTTCTCTTTCATTTTGTCTGGTGAAACAACTGCCTCTGAACTTCTCTGTCAGCTCTTCAACAGATAAGGGTGCAGAAGTCACATTTTTTTTTTACTGAAAGATTATCATATTGTTGGATTTGTATTTCAATTAGGAGTGTTTATCTTGCAGGAGGTAGAATCAAGTGCTAGGAAACCCAGCTGCAATTTCACAAATGTAACCTTTCAACTTTGGAACTCATCTGATATATAAGGGCAACCACCTAGTGCTCACATTTTTGACCCTGCTTACCATGCAAAAGGAACCCCAGCATGTTTCTGGAATTTTAGCTGTACTAGAGATTCATGTGCATTTTGGTAGAGGACATGTTCTCCAGACTTATCTCATGATGTATTGCACCCTTACATTTATAGCCCTGCATTTCGGTCATCAGTGGGGGTTGGAGGTGTCCAAGAAGGAAAGAAAAAAAGAAGCAGAAAAAGGAAGGCATGCCCTTAAGTAAGATGAACACGAAGAAAACTGGACATGAGCTAAATTGAGCTTTGTTTGCTATTAAATATATGAATATGATTCATTCTAATTTATATGTGCTCTGATGAGTAAACTTATTAAAATACATATCAGGGCACCACTGCAAGACATCTATTCACACCCCCCATCATCTCTTTGATTTGTGAGAGATGGAAAGACACCTGCTTAGGAAAGGGAGGAAAACTAACAATTCTGAGGTTCAGAAATAGAGATTCCCCATTTACAATGATAATGTTAACATGCACATGGGATATTCACTCTTAAATAAATGAAGAAGGATCAAACTGAAACATTTAACCCTCACAAAAGCCCCCCCCCTCTTTTTTTGTCAAGGTTCTAGATTATCTGAGAGTAAGACTTCTTTATTCAGATCCTGTTGAGATGCTACATTCTCATATTTATGTTTATAATGGAAATGCCCCAGTACATGATTAAATCATATAAAAGAATTTTGCTGTTGTTGTTTAGGGCAGAGGAAAGAGAACAGATTATCCAATTCTCCCGGCCCTATTATTTGTTTTGATTTTTTTTTTAAATTTCCCTTGTTTGGGTGTTGAACAGGAAGATCATGTGACTCTAAGGTAGAACATTTTTGGAGTTCTGTGTCACTAGCAATTAAAGCTATTAAGTATGTGGAGTGTCATAAAGCTCTCATACATGTAAAGTGCAATTTTTATTTATGCTTTTGATGTTGATCTTTTATGGACTTCTCATGAAGTATTTGGAACTAAGCCCAAAGGCAATAATAGTATTTGATCACTTAAATTATGGCCACCTTCCTGTTTTATCATGAAAGAAAGTATGTTCGTAGGCCTCAAAATAGCTTAGTTTCAAATTTCTATTTTTCTATGGATAGGATATATCGGTCACGAATTATGATTACCAGGCTCTTTATTGCTTCCAAATAATATAAAAGCCACATTTCAAACATATTAGCTACCTATAATGTTAATGCTTATTTAACAACTAGGGTTGAAGGGGAAGAGAATGGGATTGGGAGCTGGCAATTCCAAAAATGTCTGTTGAAGTGGATAAAAACATTTTCTTCTGCATTCTAAAGTTATCTGATAATGTTTAAATTTCAGAAAAAAATACAATTCTGGTTATTTTATAAGCAATTAAAAAAGAATATCAATAAAACGTCTCTTCATAATCTGTGCATAAACTAGTATATATGTCCTATAAATCTCACACCTCCAGTATCTTATACTGGCTTTGACTGAAATTATTGCAGAACTCACAAATGAGATGACACTATTTACAATAAATCTCGTTATGAAAGATTCAATTTGCAGCAATCAGATGCTAGCTACTAAGCGATTGTAAGTATTTGAATTTTATCCTAGTTCAGTGTTCAACATACAGAAATTGCATCTGTGTGTTTGATCTGTCCTGCTGAGCACTATCAGCAGCTTGCATCTCTGCCACTATTGTTTTTAAAATGGCAGGAAGGACGTGACTAGTCAGGAGCACTCAGCAGGATGGATTTCACATGGCATAAGAAGAGCCAGAATTGTCTTTTTTTAAAAAAATTAAATATGATTGTGTAGTCGCCTAATGCAAATCATCTTCACACTTCCATAGAATTATCAAAATTATTCATTAGTGAATTTGCATTTAAACCATGTACAATGGAAAGATTCTGAAACCATAGCCACTGAGCAGTCTACTAGAGCTGCCATTAGCTTCTAGTGGTCTGGTCAGCCTTCAAGGTGGCAGAGATCCAGGCCTATCAGTGGCTCCAGTTGCTCAGGATCGTCTCACTGGACTGGAGGCGCTGAAGATTATCTTTAGAGCAGTTCTAGAAATGTTTTGCTGCTTGACATATAGGTGCAGCCACACTGAAACTTTATTTTCCTTATTCTTGACTTTTCTGCTTGGGATTTATGAGTTATCATCAAATTGCATAAACATCAGAGCCTGGTCTCCCCTGTGTCTTTTGGATAGTAAACACTACTTCAATGTGATCTGACCTTTAAGATTACCATTATTGTGGAATGGATGGATAAAGCAAGAAATTATTCCATTTTACACTTGGAATAAAATTGAGTAAAGAAGGACCACATAGCTCCTTCAAAGTTAGGGAGCAGCAAAATCCAGACACAACTCACAGATTTCTAGTTATTTATTTATTTATTTTTTTAATCTTGAGTAGATGGGTCAAAGATATCACAGAACCATCAGCACTGAGAAGCTTATTAAAGAACACAGCATCTGAAATAACAATAAGAATGGTGCTATTGGCTAACAGTTAGGCAAAAGCCAATGGTTTGATAGTGCTCTGCTGTCAAGCCCAACTCTGTGGCTGGCATTCTAGGTTCCCAGTGTTTAGCTCTAGCTCCTCTGGGCAGCCTATTCTGGACACGCTCCACTGTTAAACCACAGCACCCATTGTTAGGCTGTGTCCTTTTGAGAGGCCTTCGTTCTCTACAAATAGAAATCCCACTTACCTCTCAAGAGTAAACTCAGATTTCTTTCCACTATAAAACTTTTCCTGGCAACCTCCAACAGAATAACAATGGCTACTACTTATTGGATTTATTACTGCGTGGTGGACACTGTTCTAAATCCTTTAAATGTTTTATGTTCTTAATCCTCTTGCTAATCCTATGAAAGAGTATGGCAGATTGCAAAAATAGCTCAATGTCTCCACCCTTCCTGGTATACATACCACATTATAATGTGGCTTTGCTGCTCCTCTCATCAAGAGTGGATTCGACTTACCCAATCCTTGAATGTGAGCTGGCCTTGTAACTTGCTTTGACCAATGGAATGTGCCCCAGAAGCGACCTTGTGCCAATTCTGAGTCTAAGCCTCAAGAGGCCTTGTGTGTTTCAACTCTCCCTCTTAGAGGCCTGCCAGATGTCATGTGATGAAGCCCAGGCTAGCCTGGTAGAAGATGACACATCACATGGACAAAACATTCCCCAGATTGCCCAGTAGCTGAACTCTGATGCGTGAATGAGCCCAGCTGAGACAGGAGAACCAACATACTCCAAATGACTGATCCACAGAACCCTGCGTTAAATCAATGGCTGCTGTTTCAAGTCATTAGCTTTTGGGGTAATTTGTTCCATAGCCAAATTAGCTGCTGAAGAAAGGTACTATTATTTTCATTTTACTAATGAGCAAAATGAAATGCAGAGAAATCAGGTAAATTTTTCAGAATCACACAACTTTTCAAAAGCAGTGCTTAGGTTCAAACCAACACAGCCTGACTCCAGGGATTTACCATTCTACTGCACTGGCCACAAAAGAAATGCCTGCCTCTAGGAAACATTTATTCATTTCTTCATGCATTCATTCATTCATCAAGTATATATTAAGTATCTATTGAATACCAAACACTGTGCTAAACATCAAGGAAACAATGATGAATAAAACTGCATTCTTGTCCTCAAGAGGCTTACATTCTAGTAGAAGAGACAAGCAGGTAAATTAGCTTCAGCAAGTGAATAATTATACTTGATAATTGCTCTGATAAGAGTGTGTATAAGGAATTATTGAAGCAGAAAGAAACACGTCTCTAACTTCCTCAGAGTACTTATTGTCTGTAACACTCTTTCAACATTTATTATTTACTGCTTTGTTAATTGCTTATTCAGGGAAATCTGTTACCATCTTAACTAGATTATAAGCATCAAGGGGAGAAAAAGCCCTCTCTCTGGTAAAAATCTCCCATAGTACATAGCTTTGTGCCTTGCCCGTAGCCATTATTCAGTAAATATATTGATGGACTATTGAAGGTGAATTTTCAAATGTCTCAGAGAAAGAGCAGAGAGAACAAGGGAAAAATTTAACAAGCAGAGACTGTCAGGTATTTGACTAAACTGGTATTAGTCAGTCTCCAGATTATAATGTCTTAAAATTAATAAAATATTTATTCTATTGTGAAATTATTACTCACAGCACATAGCTAAGAGTTTGATGGGACCTTAGTAAGTGCTTTATCCAAATTTTTTACCTATAGCCACAATCACCCAGCAAAGCTCTCCAAAACTTTGAAGAGAGTAGTTGCTTTAATAGTAATTAAACTACTCAACAAAGGTAGCACAGAGCTGCAATTCTGTACATGGATTCTGGAAGCAGATTCCCTGGAATTGAATCCTGTTCTGCCACTTTCTATCGGTGTGACCTTGGGCAAGTAACCTCCCTGTGCCTGCTTTCTTCATTTGAGAATGGGATAATTATAGCACCTATCTCAACAGATCTTACGGTGTTTAAATTGTTGTAAATATTTGTAGGTCCTTAAAACAGTGCCAGACACATAGTGAATGCTTTGTGAACATTTGTTAAATAAAAAGTAGACAGATGTAGTAAGAGAATTCTCTTCCTAGTTTTCCTTTTTTTCTTTTCTACAGATTATGCCTCGTGCTTAACAAATATTGAATGATGAAAAGAATACATCTACTTTTCTTAGGGTTGTAAGGATTCATGATGCTATTCAAGAGGCAACTAGTCACTTTAATGAAGGTACTACTATTTTTGGCTTTGCTCTCTAGATATTTTATGTCTATATATGCTGTTTACCTGTAGTTTTAAAAACCATCACACTTTTCCCTCTGGGGACATTGGTGTTTCACGCATGTCTTGAGTAATTAAGATTTTTAAAAATTAAGGATATTTCGTCTTTCTGGCAGTGATGATCTCCCCATGAGAATATGCCTCTTGTAAAGGAAATTCTTCATCCTTCTTCAAAAAAAGGAGGAGAAGAAACACAAGAAGTGCCTGATGCAGCACTCCATTTCCTACTTTGTGGATGTGAAATGTTCAAGATGCTGTAAAATCGCCATGGTCTTTAGCCATGCACCAATGATGGTTGTGAGTGTTGGCTGCTGCACTGTCCTCCGCCAGCCTACAGGAGAAAAAGCAGGATGTACAGATTTTCCTGCAGGAGGAAGCAGCACTAAAAGCATTCTGAATCAAGATGGATGGAGAACTATCCCAATAAACACAATTGGATATTAAAAACTAAGGATATTTATTACTAATGATGATTTAATAACAGGTTGCTGAATAGATGCAGGACTCTGAAAAGTAGCTTTTTGGCACTAGGCCTTCATGACAACGACTGAGATGAGAGAGGATGTTGTGATTGGCTTCTGTCTCTGACATTACCTGGGCCTCTAGACAAATCACTTTCCTTTTTTCAGGTCTCAGTTTTCCCATATGTGAAGAGAGAGAGCATTTCCTTCACTTAACTACTGTATAGGCTTGCATTCAGGAAAAGTGAACTGAATGTTCCCCAAAGTATAACTGGGAGCTCTCCTAGTGATTTGCAGGATAAGTTGGAGGTTAAACAGGAGAATAAGGAGAATAAGGAGGATAAGAATAATATTCTTCTCCCCTTGAAAACTTCCCAGAGGCTGGAGGTCAGAAGAATTCACCCAGTCATCTTTGTGGAAATCATCACAAACAACAAGTCAAACATGTCAATGTATTTTGAGTGCATTGGCAGAAATTATATTACTTATATTCACAAATTATTTTATATGCATCAAAAGTTTTCAAAAGATTGGAGTTTATTGGAAAGTATTTTTTATATCTGAGTGCTCATTTTAGAAGGGTATGAAACTCTCTATAAGCAAGACAATGAATCTTTATCATAAAGAGTTATCATCCAAATTTGCAAATTATTAAAATCATCTTCTCCACCCTCAAATTTTTCTTTCATTTGTGGCAATAATTTTGTTCTTTCTCTTACCAATTCTTAAAAATGAATATATGTATTGCTATGTTGGAATATTCAGCAGCCCATTGAAAGTTTTACAGTTAATGGAAATAAATGATCTAAATTTCTTAGTCAAATATTTATCTGTCCAGATAGTAATCAAATATCATTATATCTTTACAAGGATCTATTACCTTGACTGCAGTGCTAGATTCCCTACAGGTGACCTGTTTATATCTTGAGGTATTTATTTATTATTGCTCTTTGCTTCTTTGATGTTAGTGCAAATCTCTCCAACTTTCCATTTAAAAAATATTTCTCTGTTTTTCTGTTTATCTTTATCCTCCTCATTCCTCCACTCCACCCCAGTACACCCAATCCTATTTCAATTTCTATTGTTTATTTTATAATACCATATTTCATAGTATACCAGTAAAATTGTTCAAATTGTTCGAATTCTGAGTTAATATAGTAATTATTGAAGTATTGTCTGAAAGTTGGGATAAACTTGGGGAGTCCATTGTCTAAGGTGACAAATCAAGAATTCTGATGAGTATTTCTTTTTAGTTGTTTAGAGACAACCCAAGAACTAAAGGATACATTTTCTCAAAATCAAATAGTAACATGTAGTCACAGCTAACACAACACGATACATCTGCACTGAAGTCTTTTCATTTTGTCTTTATATCTTAATTGAACTTAGAGCAAAACACGGGTCAAGATAAGGACTGATTCAAGTCTTCTGTAGGATTTTAAATTCCAACTGCTAGAATATTTGGTCTTGTTTTATTCCTTTTTATGTGTATTAATTTTCTTGACTTTCTAACAGTAGTGTCAAAAGCAGCTAAATACTTGCAGAGAGAATTTCACTCCCTGTGAAAGAGAAACACTCTAATTGTGTAAGATGCAGATTTTTACAGCTGTCATCTTTGAGAGATGCTTTTAATGTAACTGTTTCCATAAACCTGAAATACATATATTATTGACACAAAATTCTATGGAGTCTCTGAAATGGGTAAAACTTGTCAGTTGAATCTTATATGTAAATGTTTATTTGCCCATTTAATGAAATGTATTGTAGCTGTTTGGGGGGAAACTAAAATATAATGATTTTATTTAGGTAATATGTACAGTACTTAATTTTGAAGGTGAAATTGTGTGTGTCTGTGTGTTTGTTGTTGTTTCCCAAAGTTAGTATTTCTTAGCATGGGTAGCTGTTAGTATGTGCTAACTTCATCTTTTGAAACTATTATTAGTAAAAAAATTTATTTAGTTGTTTTCTAAGATACAGAGTACTTTTAAGATAAACATTTAAATTTTAGAACATATTTAGATTTACAGGAAAATTGAGAAGAAAATACAGAGTTCTCATATACCCATTGCCCAGTTTTTGCTAACATATCTCAATAGTATGATGCGTTTGTTATAACTGATGAGTAATATTAATCATTACCAGCTGAATCATTATTCACTGAATGCATAGATTATTCAGATTGCCTTCATTTTTACGTAATGTTCTTTTTCTGTTTTTAGGATCCCATCCAGGAGACCACATAACATTTAGTTGTCATGTTTCCTTAGGTTCATTTTGACTGTATATTTCCTCAGACTTTCCTTGTTTTTGATGACCTTGATGATTTTGAGAAGTATCAGTCAGATAATTTGTAGAATGATCCTCAGTTAAAAGTTGTCTGATGTTCTCATGATTAGACTGGGATTATGGGTTTTTGGGAGGAGGACCACCATGGTAAAGTCTTGTTTCATTACATAATATCAGGGATATGTGTGATAAATATGACCCATCACTGCTGATGTTAAACTTGTTCACCTAGCTGATTTAGTGTTTGTCATGTTTCTCCATAATAAGACATTATTTTCTTTTTATTACTCTTTCCATATTGTACTTCTTGGAAAAAAGTCATTATGCACAGTCCAATCTTAAGGAGTGAAGAGCAACTTCTTCAATTCCTTCTGGGTGGAGTATTTACATAAATTACTTGGAATTCACCTGCAAGAAAAATTTGTCTATTCCCACCCCCATTTATTTATTTATATCAACAGAAACTCGTGGATATTTATTTTACACTTTGGATTATAATCCAATACTGCTTTATTTTCCTGATTAAACTATTCCAGCTTTAAAAGGACATATATTTCCTTCTTTCCTTCCTTCCTTCCTTTTATTCACTCTCCCCTACCCTCCTTTCTTCCTTCCTGCCTTCTTGCCTTTCTTTCTTCTTTCTTCCT
>NW_012101421.1:1993400-1995865 GCF_000951045.1 Mandrillus leucophaeus
ATCTCCTGACCTCGTGATCCACCCGTCTCGGCCTCCCAAAGTGCTGGGATTACAGGCTTGAGCCACCGCGCCCGGCCAGTTTTTTTTTTTTTTTTTTTTTTTTTTGAGACACAGTCTTTCTCTGTCACCCAGGCTGTAGTGTAGTGACATGATCACCACTAACTGCAGCCTCAACTTCCTAGACCTCAGAGATCCTCCCGCCTCAGCCTCCCAAGAAGTTGTGACCCCAGGCGCCTGACACCACACCTGGGTTTTTTGTTTTATTTTGTTTTTGGTAGAGATGGGGTCTCCCCATGTTTCTCATTCTGGTCTTGAACTCCTGGGCTCAAGCAATCCTTCTGCCTCAGCCTTAGAAAAGAAATTTTGATCAATCACATTAGAAGACAGATTAACTGATTTACTTTTCTTCCTCTAGAAAATGGCATTATAAAACCTTTGTCAGTTTGCTACTTTAATAATATGAAGCCAAAATTTCAGGGAAAGGAGTATTGTAGAGGTCTGTCACACAGTTAATTAATGTTACATTATTTTCCTGGATTTGGCAATGTTTATGGTATTGTTAGCTTTAAAAATTTGTAATGTTATGCACCATAGAATGTGTACTTGCCCCTGTATCTACCCTACGTTTGCTTCTTTGAGAATCCTGCCAACACATAGAATCTGTAACAAGTAGCTGTGAAAATAGATGGATTTCTCTGGTACACAAAGATGTAGGACTGAATATAGGTTTTCCTTTAGATTCTTTACATTTCAGGAATCTTCTCTTGAGAAATGAGAATTGGAAACTCCTAGAGCCATGCCTTCAGTGTTTTCCTTCTCCTAGAAATCCCGGGCTCTTAGGATTTCTCCTTCTGTTTGTGCAACCTCCTCCCTTACTGACCTAGAAGAATACTGTGGCTCCCAAGGGCCCAATTAACTATTGGAAGCCACTTAGGAAATTAGCTTGTCATCACTGGGGATTGGAGACTTAGACTTGCTTATTCTAGTTGTGCTGATTCATAGATGGATTCCACTATGCATTTATCATTGATTCATTGATTTGTTCAACAAAACATTTAATGTTATATATAAGATGGCTTTTGTGTTTATATGTTGATTCTTAGAACAAATATTTAGAGAATTGTACAGTGGAAGAACTGGTACTGCTAGGAAAGCTGATCATTTAAACCCTCTGTTGCTCATCAATATGGTTCTGAAATCTACAGAAACCTGGGAACTCTTTCAGTATCGTAACTTTAATCTGGCTTTTCTTGTAATTATACAGATTCATGATGGCAACCTAGCTATCCCCACTCCAAACTGCTTTATTCCAATTGTCACATGTCATTAACACTCAGAATCTGAGGGTGGATCATCTTGATTGCTAAATGAATCTCCTAATTAAAAGTAAAATTTATGAAAATAATTTAGAGTTTGCCGAATTATTCTGGAAAGTGACGTATCATTGGTCAAAACACCTGAACAACAATTTGGGTGTCAAGTTCTCTATCTTGGTGCAGACATAGTGATTTTATTTGTAGATATATGTCTATGTTTATATGTATGTGTGTGTACATATATAGTATGTATGCTACACAAATATATAGGTATTTCCTCAATACATTTCTATGTATGTGCATATACATGTATATGTAGTATTGTAATTACTGCATATGTGCAATTCATAGAACTTAAGAATTATTTTACCCTTTCTTGGAGAGTATGCTCTGCTAAAATGTTGTTTTAGGACCTACGTGATAGCATTAGTAGAGCAAAAATTACTGTCTCCTATGACCAGTGTGGATTTTACTGTTTAAGAATATATACACATATGTGCTCACTGGCTTTGAGTGTGAATTATTGGCACATTCAAATGATAATATTGGCATTATTTCCCAAGAGTGTGGCATTAGGTGGCAGATGCTGACATTAAACAACTAAAAGTATTTTGTTGTGCTCTCTAAATATTTCAAAGAGGACAGCATCAATCTCCTGAACCCAAATTTCTGTACATCTCTGCCCCAAAGCACCAGGTGAATGGACGGAATAAGCTTTAGGCAAAAGAGCTTTAGGAGTCCATCTCTGGCATCCACGCAGCAAACAGTGGCAAATGAATCTCAGCTGCAGAGTCAGTTAGAGTGTGGTTGATAATTCTGCCCTCTAACAACTGCAGATAACGTTAACCTGTTACACAGTAGCCTAGCGGCATTAACTGAAGGCTGTGCCTGTATCCCAGTATCCTCTTCCCATCGGAGCTGCTGTCGTGTTCTTTCTTCTCCATTCTCTACTGAGAAGATATGCAGCTCCACTATAAGGGTCCATGGGTAGCTTAAACAATTTCTGCAAGTTATAGCTTACTGTAAGCTTTCATGCACTTACTCTGCTGAAGAAAATGAATTTACTACATGGAATCACACTCCTCTGAAAATATCTCTGGGTCTCCGCAACCTACAGATACATAACAAGCAAAAGACTACTTATAGACA
>NW_012101421.1:1997130-1999323 GCF_000951045.1 Mandrillus leucophaeus
CCTTCCTTCCTTCCTTCCTTCCTTCCTTCCTTCCTTCCTTCCTTCCTTCCTTCCTTCCTTCCTTCCTTCCTTCTCAAGAATATACTGCAGGCTCATCTTGTATATTTTACCCCAATCTTAGAATCAATCATTTCTTGAAGGAACACTGCATCCTGTTATTGGAGAATGGTATTGGAAATAAAAATCTGGCCATTAAGTGTGCTCATTGCTACTGAGGTGTTGTTTCGTTTAGATTCTCTGAGCTGAAAGATCAAGGAAATATGTGTGTACACTAACCCTATATCTACACATATCTATACATGTTTACATATGTATAACTATCTATATTTAAATTAAGCTAAACGTGAGATTATACTCATGTCTCCAACCCTAATACATTATAGGCCAACTTTATTTTAACTTAACAGGTTTATATGGGAAAGACATGAGAAGGAAGAACAGGCAACACAGTGTTCCTACTTTGGAGTTGATGAGTCCACAGACTACACTGAGCTTTCACAGGACATAATGAAGGAATAAACTACATCCTGTAGTAACAACTTTCAACTTTATTATTTACTAGGGTTACACTTCAAATACTTTTAGTGTAACATGCAGAAAATAAATACTTTGCAACTGAAATCCATTATCTTCAATAAGAGAGTTGTAAGGATCTTCTAGCTTTAGAAGAAGGCCTCAAACACAGACCTACTGGGAGAAAGCTATAAGAAAAGGATCTCAGTCGATGCTGATTTTACTTTTATAGGTCATGGCTTTTGACAGTCACTGAAAGTTTCTATAAGGGGGTGATTGTAGCTACAGTGCACCTAATGGCTCACTGACCAGTGGGGGAGTAGGAGGAAAGAATGTAGGACCTAGACTAGAAAGAAAATGGACTTGAGGCTCACTTTCATCATTTATTGGTAACACAAGTATCCCAGTGTCTTTAAACCTTAGTTTTTTTAATAGAGTGGATAGTATTAATTCCTACAAAATTTATTTTAAGCGGCAGTGTAATAATTAAGAAAACTGTGAAGTGTGAAAGTAATTTGTGAAATAATAAAATAATACAAAAGAATTATTATTTATATTATCTTTAGTGGGAGGAGATCATATCCATTGGATAATTGGAGATGCCATAGCATAGTGGGCAAGGATGTGAACCCGAACTATGCAATTTACCAATTGTGTGAAATAAGGCCAGACCCTTCATTTCTCTGATTCATTTTTCTTATAGGTCAAATGGGATTCATGTATCCTATAAGCTCATTGTAAGGATTTGATGGGAGAACACCCTGTACATGGAAAACACTCAGTGTTGGTTTAGTAAACCCCAAATAATTGATTCACAAGACAACTGAGAAATAAATCTATCTACATGTTAACTTTCCTTGAATTTCAGTTTAATCATCTGAGGGGTGGAAAGGGGATTGTGTGGTTGCTAATGTCCTTTCTTTCCATCTATAAAGTTCATATTCTGAATCTCTCTGTTTTTTGGAAATGCTGATTGGTGCATGGGATATGGGATCCCAGTTTGTAACAGGGCCTGGGTAAATTCCCTTGATATAAGTGGAGGGATTGGCCCTCCCAACTTAGCTATGAGGGGCCACAGAAAAACTACACCCCAATTGAGTGATTAGAGGCAATGGTCCACTAGATAGGCACTTCACTCTTATGGGCCCCCTCCAAGGGTCTAGGAAGGGCACTCGCAATGTGTAAAATTTACAAAAATGAGATTTTTTACTGTAATCAACTAAGAGTACCGTTTCCACTCTGTCTTCCCCTCATGTCAGATGGCTTTGGAGGAGTTGTGAATACTTTGAGACATAGCTAAAGGGAAGTTGATTCAGGAATCTGGTTTGGATTGATGTAGAAGGATGCATTTATGTGGTGCACAACTGCTTCCATGTAGAGTTAAATTGTTGCAAGCTGACCTGATGTAGGAAGGACTACTAGGAATATTCTGACTTCCCACTGTGCTGACTTACATAGCAACAAGACATGAAACTCTAGAGAAACTTTGGGAAGCTGAAAAAAAAAACTTTCTAAGCTATTAATAATAAAAACAATTAAATTTTTTTCTTAGTTTTTTTTTTTTTTTTGAGACGGAGTCTCGCTCTGTTGCCCGGGCTGGAGTGCAGTGGCCGGATCTCAGCTCACTGCAAGCTCCGCCTCCCGGGTTTACGCCATTCTCCTGCCTCAGCCTCCCAAGTA
>NW_012101421.1:2001972-2010879 GCF_000951045.1 Mandrillus leucophaeus
TTACTGTAAGCTTTCATGCACTTACTCTGCTGAAGAAAATGAATTTACTACATGGAATCACACTCCTCTGAAAATATCTCTGGGTCTCCGCAACCTACAGATACATAACAAGCAAAAGACTACTTATAGACATGGATCTATTAAGCCATTTTCCTAAAATACCTACAGTCTTTTCATATGAAACAGAAAAAGAGTCATTAAAGCTATGGTTTGCCAGACAATTACTTTGTCAAATCTCAAGAAATTGCATAATAAATTGTATACATGCATCAAACATGAACAGCAGAGGACTGTAACAAGCTGTGTATTTCCAGTCCACTTGCTCTTTCATCCAAACAGTAGCTTTTGTTTTTGAGAACACTTCTATATTCTTTTTAAAGGGTTTCATAAAATATGGCTCTACATTTATCTATCAAACTAAGTAGAAATAATTGAAACACTTAATATGCACAGTAATAGGGAAATGCATGAATAACTTCAATATTAACATCTATTGATTATTTATGTTTTCAAATAGGCAAACATAGCTGCTAGTATTCTTATCATGTAAATCTATATGTGTATTTTGGCTTTACCTGTTTGATTGGCAAATTTACCGTCCACATGATGGGCATTTTTATTGCTTTACACACTTACTTGATATGCGCATAACCAAGGTCAGTTTACAAACTGACTAGTGTTTACTCAATTTGATTACTATGTTACATTTCTGAGCTTATTTTCCCTTTGGAAAATTAACTGTACAAAGAAGCCTAGTAAATCTTTACTTAAAAATTCCAAACTTTAGATTGATTTCAGCAGTGTGTTTGTATTGATCTCAAAAGCTTTGCGTTCCTAACTAAAAACTAATCTTTATTTCACCCTTTAGTGACTGTAGTCATAAATATGCTCACTCCTACCAGTGTAGAGTGGATTAATGGTTATTGGAGATTGGGGCTTCCACTAAGTCTGGGAAACCTTAACCTTTGGAGGACAACATGAAGGCATTTACCCCTTGTCAGCTATAATCCCTAGTTCCTATTTTGACATTTACCTGAGTGTTAAAGAGGAGGCAGAGCAGAGGCTAAGGAATAAAGCTCCAGAGATTCTATTTGGCTATTAATCATCACTGTTAGATTGATTGTCATGCCTGACCCTGGCTGCTTCTAGCCATCGGACTCACCACAAGGCATGACTCTGCTGCTCCACTCTGGAACCCAGGTTAACTCCTCCTGAGGAAGCTTTCTGTTGCTTGCCTTCAAGGAAGGACTTATTTTATTGCTAAAAATGCATCTGTCATTATTGTTTCAATCTTGCTGTACTGATGGAACAAACATTTAGGGAGCATGTCCAACCCATTTACAAGATCTAATTATGGAGAATAAAAGAGTTAAAAAGGGACAGAACAGAATTTGTTACCAAGGATAATTAATAACAACTCAGGCAGCAGCAATTGGCTGACAAATGGTAATAAAACCATAAAGCAGTGTTTCTCAAAGTGTGGTCCTTGGCACCTCCTAAATCACAATAACCACTAAGCCTGCTAAATTAGAATCTTGAAGGTTCCAGAATTCTGGGCTCTAACAAGTATTCCAAGTAGCTCTTACATTCCCCAAAGTGTGGGACCTACAGTGTCATGTAGATGTGTTTTGAGGTGCTGCCCCTTTTACCACTTTCTATGGTGGAAAGGAAGAATGTTAATTTTCTTGGACCTGATGGCATAAGTTACTATTTATTTACCCAATATTCATATTTCCCTTTCTCTTTAGTAATGGAAACTTAATTTCTCCCTGAGCTCCTTGCTGCCCAGTTCACATTTGTCAACCTCCCTGACAGCTAGATACAAAGGCGGCTTTTGTATGGGGCTTACAAAGTCTCCCTCAAATGATGGGCATGTGACCTTTTTCTTCCTTTCCTTCAACCTTCTGCTTAGAATGTGCCTCTATCTGCTGCAGCTCCGTAGCACAGCCTGGACTGGGAGGACAAAGCTCATACCTAGGACTGGTGGGTCAGAGAGCTGGAAGGGCTCTGGGTCTCTGAAGATTTGTGAACCCACTGAACTAGTTCTGGATTGCCTATGACTGGACCTTTTTTTACATGAAAAGAGTTAAAACCTTGCATATTTTATCCCTTGTTGGGGAGGGTACAGGATCATTGTTATTCGTAGATGAATGAGATTACTAACTGGTACAGAAACCCATTTGGGGTTATAAATTCACTTCAGGCTAAATTCTCCACTTCAGATGACCCCGACTTTTCCCAAGCATTATTATTGACTGTGAGGGTGAGGGTGTTTCTGAATACCGGTAGTGATTTTGTTAAGTTTCTGTGGGCTCAGGAGTCAGAGGCCTACTCCTGGTCTTGCTTACAACTGCAGAAAGGTATGTGTGCCTTTGGCTGTGCCCACAGAACGCAGGTTTGCAGTTGCAGCTGGCCAAGGGGGTTCTAGGGAGGGCAGCAGCCCCAAGGACATCTGTACATACAAGAATCTCGATTGCCTGTTAAAGCAATTGATCATTTAGTGGTGCCCTCTATGCTCCATGAAGTTAACCTTTATCAGACTTAAGGCAAAGACTGTTACATATGGATGAAATGCAGTGTCTTAAAGACATTCAAAGCTTCCTTAAAGTGTTTCTTTTACCTTAAGGATGGAAAAACTGTATTTCTTTTCTCCCATTAAGGTTTTTATTTCTTCTAATTCCAAAGTTGATGCTATCAAGTCATTATCTTTGTGGAGGGACAGCCCTTCTAAACCTTACTGACTTTTAAGTTAAGATGATGTGTAAATACAGCAAGCAGAGTAAGATTCTCTATTTCCTTCACTAGTTGGCTCAGTTATTGAAGTTATTTATTAGAGGCTTCCCTCTAACCCTGCTTTCTTTTCTTTCTCTTTCTGCTACAAACGCAGTTACAACTGTTAACACAATTACCTTTACTAATACATTCATTAATGGAATGGCAACAGATCCACTTGCGTAGATAATTTGTTATTAAATTTCACATTCCAACATTGGGTGTGACCCTGGTTATGACAGAACAGTGATTCACAAAGTGTGATCCCTGGCATTGGCCTTACCTGAGAGCTTGTTAGACATGCAAATCCTTGGATCCCACCCCAGACCTTCTGAGTCAGAAACTCTGAAAGTGGGGCCCAGTAATTTGTGTTTTTAGAAGCCTTCTAGGTGATTCTGATGCCTGCTCAAGTTTGAGAATCAGTGTTCTAGAGTGAGTCTAGTCATATCTTCAAATCAATCCACCAAGAATGCTTACAAATTAACATTCCTTAATGTATCCACTCCAGTGAAATCCTAGAGAAACTCTCACATGTTGGCCATCAAACATTTAATTATATTATTACTTTTATCTCATCCATCTTCAGCCTACAGATAACTGGGCCAGGTAATAAGATGATTCAGCTTGTACTAAAATAGCACTAATGATAATAACACCTTAAATTGTGTAGCATTTTTTCAGTCTTTAAAGTGCTAACACGTATAAAATTTTACTTGATTATGCAATAGATTCAAATACACCATCTGAGTCAATACAATTTAATTGCAGGAAAGGAATCATAAACACAAACTGTTGCAGAGCCATGTCTTACTCTTTTTTTGGTCTCTATTTCTCTGCTTCTCTAGCATTAGAAACTATACTTGTTAAAACATATATTTTTAAATAAATGAACACCTAAATGCATAATTAATTAACTGTGATTGACTGATGAATGAGGGGGAAAATCTATGGGAGTTTTAAGTCTCTTCCATCTGCACAGACAGGAGATCTTACTTTAAACGTTTCCATTTTCTAACCATAACTTTAACATTAAGACATTTGACAAAGGTTAATACTTACTGACTTATGATGCACTGCAAAGATTGACTTACTGTCTTCATTTTAATAGAAAGCACAAACTTAGGATAGTTACTGAGTCACACGGATGAGACCAGTATTCTTTCTGTGTTATTCTTAAATACTATTAGATAGGAGAATATAATTTTTTGAGAACATAAATACAACATTTAGGAATTAATTTAAATAATTTTAGGTACATTTTTAATTATACTTATAAATTGGGGTATTATACTTCAATAGTTTAGTAAATGTAGCTTAAATAGTATTTTTTAAAAACATTAAAAGTGAAAACTAAAAATAGTCTTAGAAGATGGTGGAAAATAAAAAACCTCTAAAAAATACCCTAGCACCTAGCTAAATGCTAAATTCGTAAAAGGCATTAACCAAGTACCTTTCCAGGACTGTAGTCCTAACCAAATATTTCAGGGTTTGGTAATATTCTTTGTTAGCTCTGTGACTCTTAAAAAATAACATCAATTCTAAGACTCTTAATCTTTTTGTAAGCTTTCCAAAAAAACAGCAAATCCCAAATCACAGTGTTTTGAAACAAATTTCTGATAAAGAATTTGGAGTATTTTCAATAAGAATAACACAAAATTAAATTTCCAAAGTGTGTTTTAGTAAAAAAGATTCAAGTTCTGGAGTTAGAAAACTAGGCTCAAGTTCCACCTCTGTAATTTACTAGCTGTAAGGCCAAGTTATCAATTCCTCTAAACCTCAGTTTTCTAATCTATAAATTGGGGGCAATTATAATACTTGTCTTAGAGAGTTTTTAACATCAAACAGAACTATGCATATTAGTTTTCTAGCCTAATAACTAGCAAACAGAAAGTCCTTCATACATAATAGCTCTTATTGTTAGAAAATAAGAAGGTATGTGAAATAATTTATAAAAATAAAATGATGCATAAATACTGGTTGATATTGTTCAGTTGACCCTTGAACAAAGTGGGGGTCAGGGGTACCAATCCCTCACACAGTAAAATATCTGCATGTAACTTTTGACTCTCTAAGAACTTAACTACTAATTAACTATTGTTAATGCGAAAACATTCTGAAAACATAAACAGTCAATTAATGCACATTTTGTATGTTATATATATTATATGCTGTATTCCTACAGTAAAGTAAGCTAGAGACAAGGATATATTATTAAGAAAATCATAAGGCAGAGAATATATATTTACTATCCATTAATTGGAAACAGATTATCATAAAGGTTTTTATCCTCATCATCTTTGAGTTTGGTAGGCTGTGAAGGAAGAAGAAAAGGGATTGGTCTTGCTGTCTCAGGGATGAAGGTGGTGGAGGTGGGGGAAAGGCAGGCAAGAGACGCAGACACACTCTGTGTAACTTCACAGAAATGCATCATAATTTCTGTCTGAGTTTTTTGCTTTTTCATTTCTCTAAGAATGCTTCCAAACATTACCAGTTCTTCTTTCACCATTTGCTTTAGTTTCAGTGCCCATATCATAGAAAGATCCATCTCATAAAAGAAGTCAAAAGCAGTCTTGAGTAATTAAAGAGCTGATATCAGATTGTCTAGTGTCAGTTTGTTTTCTGGCAAAGCATATTTTATGTCTTCTTCCATATCATCTGGCACGGGTCCAGAAGCATTCATTTCCATCAAGTCATCTTCTGTTCATTCCTCTGATGTGGTGTCTATTAGCTCTTCAACTTCTCCAAGATCCATATCTTGAAATCCTTCACACGCTCCCACCTTTTTGCCATATCTACAATTTCTTTCATGATTTCCTTGATTGGGTCCATCATAAATCCTGTGAAGTCATGAACAACATCTGGACATAGTTTTTTTAAGCAG
This sequence comes from Mandrillus leucophaeus, assembly GCF_000951045.1. Taxonomy (NCBI): domain Eukaryota; kingdom Metazoa; phylum Chordata; class Mammalia; order Primates; family Cercopithecidae; genus Mandrillus; species Mandrillus leucophaeus. Next base: position 2,007,626 of record NW_012101421.1, read on the forward strand.
GAATTTATTGTTTTGGGCTTGATAGTTTTCATGGCTTTTTCCATAGCAACAATGGAACAATGGCATCTTCAATAGTGTAATTCTTCCAGACTTTCATGATGTTCTATCAGGGTTCTCTTCCATAGAGTGTGTAATGAGCCTTAAAGGTCTTTATGTTTCCTGAACTAGAGGCTAAATTAGAGATATTTTGTTTGGGGGTAGGTAGACCACTTTAACACCTTCTGTATTGAACTCATGGGTTTCTGGGTGGCCAGGGGCATTGCCCAATGTCAAAGGAACTTTAAAATACAGGCCCAGCCAGGCACGGTGGCTTATGCCTGTAATCCCAGCACTTTGGGAGGCCGAGGCAGGCAGATCACCTGACATCGGGAATTTGAATAGCCTGACCAATGTGGAGAAACCCCGTCTCTACTAAAAATACAAAATTAGCCAGGTGTGGTGGCGCATGCCTGTAATCTGAGTTAGTTGGGATGCTGAGGCAGGAGAATTGCTTGAACCTGAGAGGTGGAGGTTGCAGTGAGCCGAGATCGCGCCATTGCACTCCAGCCTGGGCAACAAGAGCGAAACTCAGTCACAAATAAACAAACAAACAAACAAACAAAAAACAAAAAGACAGGCTCTTACTAGAAAAGTGCTTCCTGACATCAAGGACAAAACATCAATGGAACCAATCCAGAAAAAGAATTCTTTGTCCAAGGCTTCTTATTGTACAACCAAAAGATTGGCAGCTGGTGCTTATCTTTTCCTTCAAGGCTCAAGAGTTAGTAGCTTCATACGTAAGGGCAGTTTTGATGATAAACTCAACTGCATCGCCACAAAATTGTAGAGCTAGCCTACCCTTTCCTGCCTTAAATCCTGGTGCTCACTTCTCTGCCTCACTAATTAATGTCCTTTGTGTGTGTTTCCCACACCCCCCAAAATAGGACATTTTCATGTGCATTAAAACCTGTTCAGGCAAACATCATTTCTCCTCAATGATTTTCTTTTTTTTCCCTTTAAAAAATATTTTAACTTTTATTTTAGGTTAAGTGGTACATGTACAGGTTTGTTACACAGGTAAACTCATGACTTCAGGTTTGGTGTATGTATTATTTTGTCACCCATGAACTAAGCATAGTACCCAACAGTTCATTGTTTTTTTCGTTTGTTTGTATTTTTTTTTTTTTGGAAACTCTCCCTCCTTCCATCCTTCACCCTCAGTAGGTCCCATGTCTGTTGTTTCCCTCTTTCTGTCCTTGTATTCTCATTATTTAGCTCCCATTTGTAAATGACAACATGTGGTATTTGGTTTTCTGTTCCTACGTTAGTTTGCTAAGGATGATAACCTTCACTTCCATCCATGTTCTCCTGACTTTTTTAATGGCCTCTGGGAAATTTGTCGGCTGTCTCTTGGTTGGCAAAAACTGCCTCCCCTATTATCTTGACTTTTTTTTTTTAAGCCAAATCTCTTTCTAAAATTATCAAACTGTCCTTTGCTGGTATTGAGTTATCTAGCTTTAGATTGTTTACTTTATTTTGCTTTAAGATGTCATATAATGACTTCGTTTTTTCTCGAATCACATTACAGTCTATAGGCACACCTTTCTTATAGCAATCCTGCACCCGCACAAAAGTTGCATTTTCAATATAAGATTAAAAGGTATTTCACAAAAAGTGCAATGTTTTCTTACCTCCTGGCATAGCTGCAGCAACAATCTCATGCATTTCCTTCTCTTTTTTTTAACAACGATTCTTAGGCTAGATCCATTTATCATGAAATGATGAGTAACACAGCTGCAGACTTCAATCTATGTTACAGATCAAGTAATTCAACCTTTCCTTGAAACGTCATGTCTTTTCTCTCTTTCTGGGGACACTTCCAGCATCACTAGTGCCACTTTGTATTCAATTCAATGCTTTTAGTGTTGTGATAAACACAATGAGAAATACACAAGAGCCACAAGTGATCACTTTTTATTGCACTATGTAATTTACTGGACTGGTCACAGGAAGATTGTTAGTGTCATGCGGCATTTTAAGTGGATACTCCTAATGCTTATGATCATTGCAGTAACAACAGGGGGTGGCTAAAAAATTATTACAGTATGGTTAAACACTGCATCTTTACATTTGTTTGCCTTTCTCTCAACTGCAAATGATGCCGTGACAGTCTGCAAACGTTTTCGAGTGTTAATTTTGACAAATTTTAACTTTTTATAATAGATTTGTATAAATTTATGGTAGTAAATAATAAAATAGACTAAGATTTACATATATCTTATGCATTCATAATAGACCTAACGGAACTTTTTCTCAATTTTTAAAAATAATTCTAGGCTATGTGGTTCATCTGTGAGTTTTTTACAGTTGTCACAGATCCCCCCTAAAAGTTTTCAATATATTTATTGAAAAAAAGTGTGTGTATAAGTTAACCTGTGTCGTTCAAACCCATGTTATTCATAATAGCCTACCAACCAAAAAAGCCCAGGACCAGAAGGATTCACAGCGGAATTCTACGAGAGGTACAAATAAGAGCTGGTACTATTCCTTCTCAAACTATTCCAAACAATAGAAAACGAGGGACTCTTCCCTAATTCATTTTATGAGGCCAGCATCGTCCTGATACCAAAATCTGGCAGAGACACAACAAAAAAGAAAAATTCATGCCAATTTCCCTGATGAACATTGATGCAAAAAAACTCAATAAAATATTGGGAAGTCAAATCCAGCAGCACCTTGAAAAGCTTATCCACCACGATCAGGTCGACTTTATCCCTGGGATGCAAGGCTGGTTCAACATATATAAATCAATCAATGTAATCCATCACATAAACAGAAAAAGAATGACAAAAACAAAATGATTATCTCAATAGATGCAGAAAAGGCCTTCAATAAAGTTCAACACCCCTTCATGCTAAAAACTCTCAATAAATTAGGTATTGATGGAACATATCTCAAAATAATAAGAGCCATTTATGACAAACCCACAGCCAATATCATACTGAAGGGGCAAAAGCTGAAAGTATTCCCTTTGAAAACCAGCACAAGACAAGGATACCCTCTTCCACCACTCCTATTCAACATAGTATCAGAAGTTCTGGCCAGGGCAATCAGGCAAGAGAAAGAAATAAAGTGTATTCAAATAGGAAGAGAGGAAGTCAAATTGTCTCTGTTTGCAGATGGCATGATTGTATATTTAGAAAACCCCATTGTCTCAGCCCAAAATCTCCTTAAGCTGATAAGCAACTTCAGCAAAGTCTCAGGATACAAAATCA
>NW_012101421.1:2010929-2013606 GCF_000951045.1 Mandrillus leucophaeus
CAAAATCTCCTTAAGCTGATAAGCAACTTCAGCAAAGTCTCAGGATACAAAATCAATATGCAAAAATCACAAGCATTCCTATACACCAATAATAGACAAACAGAGAGCCAAATCATGAGTGAATTCCCATTCAGAATTGCTACAAAGAGAATAAAATACCTAGGAATACAACTTACAAGGGATGTGAGGGACTTCTTCAAGGAGAACTACAAACCACTGCTCAAGGAAATAAGAGAGGATGCAATCAAACGGAAAAACATTCCATGTTCATGGATAGGAAGAATCAATATTGTGAAAATGGCCATACTGCTCAAAGTAATTTACAGATTCAATGCTATCCCCATCAAGCTACCATTGACTTTCTTCACAGAATTAGAAAAAACTACTTTAAATTTCATATGGAACCAAAAAAGAACACATAGAACCAAGATAATCCTAAGCAAAAAGAACAAATCTGGAAGCATCACACTACCTGACTTCAAACTATACAACAAGGCTACAGTTACAAAAACAGCATGGTACTGGTACCAAAACAGATATATAGACTAATGGAACAGAATAGAGGCCTCAGAAATAATGCCACACATGTATAACCATCTGATCTTTGACAAACCTGACAAAAACAAGCAATGGGGAAAGGATTCCCTCTTTAACAAATGGTGTTGGGAAAACTGGCTAGCCATATGCAGAAAACTGAAACTGGACCCCTTCCTTACACCTTATACAGAAATTAACTCAAGATGGATTAAAGACTTAAACATAAGACCTAAAACCGTAAAAACCCTAGAGGAAAACGTAGGCAATACCATTCAGGACATAGGCATGGGCAAAGACTTCATGACTAAAACACCAAAAGCAATAGCAACAAAAGCCAAGATTGACAAATGGGATCTAATTAAACTAAAGAGCTTCTGCATAGCAAAAGAAACTACCATCAGAGTGAACAGGCAACTTACAGAATGGGAGAAAATTTTTACAATCTATCCGTCTGTCAAAGGGCTAATACCCAGAATCTACAAGGAACTTAAACAAATTTACAAGGGGTAGTTGTATTAGTTTTTGATAAAACAAACAATTATATTTGGGGGATCACTCTTTCTTAGCACACATTTGGACAAATTCAGACAAGTTTAATTACCTGACTTTCTTCAGTTAGTGCCGCTAAAGATGCACACAAAATTTGAGAGAATACCAAGGTATTTTACAAATTTGTATGAGGGAAATTCAAACAAACTTCCCCAGTAATTCAAAAGAAAGTCTGTCTAAGAGATAAACATAATCAAAAACAAAAACAAACAAAAAAAATTCACATAAATTCAGGCACACACTGACACACATACATATGCACAGACATTTATACTACGGGTCAGTGGGCCTTCTTGCCACCTGTTGAATTCTGCTACACTAAAAGTCTAGGAACTAGATAAGTGCATTCAGAAAGCCTGCATGTCCTTTAGTAACGTGAGTGTAGCATTGAGTTTTTTAAGGGAGAAGTAAGGTTGACTAAGCAAGTGAATGATGTTGTCCACGAATTATCTTAACTTAGGTTCTTTGAAAATTTCCTCATCACCATCTAGTTTCCTAAGGATGCAATATTATCTTGAAAGATGACTATCGGCCTGGCACGGTGGCTCATGCCTGTAATCTCAGCACTTTGGGAGGCCAAGGCGGGCGGATCACGAGGTCAGGAGATAGAGACCATCCAGGCTAACGCGGTGAAACCCAGTCTCTACTAAAAATACAAAAAAATTAGCCGGGCGTGGTGGCAGGCGCCTGTAGCCCAGCTACTCGGGAGGTTGAGGCAGGAGAATAGCGTGAACCCGGGAGGTGGAGCTTGCAGTGAGCCGAGATCGCGCCACTGCACTCCAACCTGGGTGACGGAGTGAGACTCCGTCTCAATAAATAAATAAATAAATAAATACGACTATCCTATTATCCTTTACTTTACTGAACCCCAACCTTTCCTGAACTAAGTATCCTGTGCTAGGATTTTGAAGATTAACAAGACACAGTGTCTGCTCTTGAACAGTTCAGCATTCAAACTCTGCAGGACATAAAAGAAGGACAGACAGCTGTAGAAACTCAAGCAATTGTTGGCTGCAGAACTAAAAACAGGCAATGAAAATAGCCAGCAGGCAAAGCACTAACTGAAACACACTCACCTTAAGGGACTGTCATAGTAACACATATGCAGTATGCACATCTTGTAAATAACACCACAGGTAAACCAGACAGAGGAGGCTTAAAGGCAAGAATTCAGAACTTCTAATAGCTATAGGTTCTAATGTTTTTTGTAGCCACAGGCACAATAAATCATTTATGTAGAGCTGTGGTTCTTAACGTGGTCCATAGACTCCTGGGAGTATCTGAAATATTTTCAGGGGATCCATGAAGTCAAAACTGTGTTTACAATAATTCAAAGATTTTATTTGCCTTTTCTACTGTATTGACATTTGTACTTAAGGTAGAAAAGCAATGGTCCGTAAAACTGGTGGTACCTTATTAAAAATCAAAGCAGCAGCACCAAGCTGACCTACCAGTCATTGTATTCTGAAATGCTGATCTTTCATAAAAGATGCATTTCTCATTTAAAGAAATCATCAGTCTCACTTTAAAAAGTCTTTAATGAAAAAGTATTGATTTTATTAACTCTTAATTTTGAATACATACTTTTTAG
>NW_012101421.1:2013956-2034381 GCF_000951045.1 Mandrillus leucophaeus
GTGGTAACATTTTCCAAACACTGATGCTCAGTAATACAAAATCATACAATAGTAAAGGACTCAAGGAAAATGAAATAACAGTGGATTTTAATGTAATCGAGTATAAAAAGTTAATTAATATGAGTTCATATTCCATATTGCAGCTAATCTACAGGAAACTACCACTTGTGGAGTTTTGGTGTAGTATTAAAAATGACATCCAAAATTATCTGAAATGGCTACTAAAATGGTTCTTCTTTATCTAATTACATGTCAGTGTGAGTCTGGATTTTCTTCATATGCTTCCACCAGAACAACATATTACAACAAACTGAATGCAGAAGCAGACATGAGAGTTTGGTGGTCATCTATTAAGCCAGACATTATGATGATTTGCAAATATATTAATCAATGCCACTATTGCTAACTTTTGTTTGTTTGGGATAATATACTTTTCATAAAATCATAATTCATTTTAACATATAACATGTTTATTATATTTAAATAAATTAATAAACTTAAAAAACATCTACTTTTTTATTTCTAGTAAGGTAAATTTCAATAGATATAATCCTTGTAACTAAAATCTCTTTAGGAGTACTCAATATTTTATGAGTGTAGAAGTTTCTTGAAGCAAAAGGTATGAGAATCACTGATATGAAGTATGTATAAGACAATTACTGTTAGTAACATTTTTATTTCTCAATCACACTCTCTTAGGAAGACTTTAACAATCTTGGCCAAATGTCATGTTTGAACGTGACAGGTCAAGGTTAAAATTACTGTGATGAATATCATCAAGGATCCCTCTGGAGCAGTGGTTGCGTTTGCTAATGGACTTTCTGCATATCCAAAGGAAGGGACTCTCCCTTACTAGTAAGTCCCTCTGATAAACTCCTCAGGCCATTTATTCTCTAAGGCCAAAATACTTCTAGCACTGGAGCATAAGGTACTTTGATTTTATGATACTCTAGGATGCAAAAACTATCTGAAGGGATGATTATAAAAACTTAAGTGTCAAATTTAATTTTCTTTTAATTTTTTAAAAGGTTGTAAGTATTTACTTATGATTGGCCTTTAGATGTGTGCATGTATGTGTGTGTGTATATATATATGTATATATAAGTATACTGTATTTGGTGTCTAAAATTTACTAGCTGAGGGATATGAATATTAAAACATTAAAAGGCATCTCATGGCTTTAGGGAAATTGGTTATGATATGAACTAATGTAATCATTACTGAAGCTCACCTGTTACACTTTTTCTTCAATTCTAGCCACTGTATTCTTTTGTTGTTTTTTTCCCTCTCTTCCTTTCTAGCAAGGTTCTAGCTCAGTACTCTTATTGTAATTGACTCCCCCAGGCTCTGTCCATTTTTATTAAGAGCCAAAATGTCAGCTAGTTAGCCAAAAGATGTCGCTGAACTCTGCATGGCACACTGCACACACATATTTAAAGTTATACATGCACAAAGGGGTTCTTGTGCAGAGCCAGGAGTAAGTCACAAGGCGCAGGAAATCTTCCCTTCATTCCCTGTAGATGCCAGAATTTCCTCTTAGAACAAAATCCCTTCAGTTTAAGCCTGAAAACTTCAGGGAAATCCAAATACCTACAAAGTGGAAATAGAACATTTGTACCTTATGTGAAGGAAGAAACCAGGATCTGTTTAGTTGGGGATCTGGAAGCAGAGGCTGCTGGAAGGCAGTGATTTCAAGGTGATTCAGAAACAGAGGCCGTCCTGTGGAGGAGGAGAGCTGAAGAATTCAAGGGCTGGAGACACCACTGTTAACTTCTCCAGAAGCCTGTGTGGTGCAGCAGCAAGAGCACAAGGGTTGGTGCCAGCTAGACCTGAGTTTGAATCCTTGTTCCCCGACTCAGTTACCAGCTGGGTGACTGGAGGCAATCTACTTAATCTCATTGACCATCAATTTCCTCATGTAGTAAATGAGGACGATCATATCCACCTTCCAGGGCTGAGTGAAGATTCAATGAGAGTGAGCATGTGACATCCCTAGAACACAGTAGGTGTCCAGTAAGTCCTATTTTCTTTTATTATTTGAGAAGTTTGCACATACATTCTGACATTCAATACCTTTTGAGTGGGCAAATGAAACCATTTTTTCAGGAAACATCTGGACATTTTCTAACTTTTCCCTTTGCGTTAAGTAGTCTACCTGTTTTAAAACTTTTTATAGTATTTAACAGAGACCACCGTCAAAAAGTTTCCTTAACAACAACAACAACAACAATAACAACAATACATTCAAAGAATAGAGTGTTCATTCTATTCTCCTGGTCTTCATGGTCAGTTGTGTCTTCTAGAAATTCCAAGAAGTTAGTGAGGCTTGACCTTCCTCTTTTTTTTTCTTTTCTTTGTGTAAAGCATGCCAGCAATCTTTAATCATGCTGTGATTTTCTACATGCCGCCCAGGTTAGCTTCTGAAATAGTCAAACAAAGATTTAAACCACAGACACATAAATATCTAATCTACACTTTCCAGAGTCCTCAGAAGCATGTAACTATTATTATTCTTAGTATATGTGTTGTTTTTATATTTTATTTTTATATTCATTACTGGAAAGAAGCATTTCCTCCTATTATATATTTTAATAAAAATTCAGGCATCATTATAGTATTTTTTTCTGGCGCTCACTGTTTCTTGGTGTAATTCACATGCAAAGCATTTCGTAACTTTTTTCTTTTAAAAGAAGAAAAGTAAAAAGGATAGAGTTAATCTATTAGTTACTTCACAAGTCACCTAGTTTTCATCTGATAAGAACTGATTTGATCAATAGAGTTTACCTCTTGAAAATGAGAAACTTTGGAAAGAAAGATTAGTAAAGGAGAAAATATGCTAAAAGGAATTAAGAGCAAGACTATCAAATGCTCTCAATATTAATAGTGATCACACTGTTGATCCATCTTACTCAATGTTGAAAATGAGCTATGAGCTATGCAGTCACTGTGATGGAAGATGAGGATAGTTACGAGAGTTAGAGTCTGAGACAAATGCAAATGGACACAGTCAGGACGAAAACATTCAGCAAGCAACAGCCAAAAAACGCGGAGGAAAGAATTTTACCTGTAATACAAGTAGAACTTAGAGAAGTAAAGCACATATCAGATTTTTTTTGTGTGTGTGTGTGCAGTGAACATTTGTTACCCTACCTGCTTTGATGTGGCCATTATGATACGATACCTGGAGGGATGTTGAAGAAAGGCAAGTACACAGTTCAAAGGAAGAGTCTCAGGATGATAGTATGGTAAACTGAGCTGAAGAATAAATATCATAATTCCAGAGATGTACAAGAAGTAAACAATGGCAAAAGTATCACTTAAATTATTTTAAATTGTTTTCTATCCTTCCTTGGAAAATAAATCAAGGTCATTTTACCTGACCTGATGAGATTTTCAACAGGAAGCTTCTTACTGTTGAGAACCAGAGATAGTCTGTGCATTTGCATTACATACTCCTTCATTACTGAGCAATGGTCAGCGGAAAATGCTGGAGCTACTTTTTGGAGTGAATTGAAGCATATGATATGAGATGAGACAAAAACACCATGATATCAATGATAAAGGCATAACCAACTGGACTAGGTGCCTGATGTGGTTGGCCTTTCTGCATTTCCTTCTACCTTAGATTTCTGCTTTACAGATTTACTTTCATTCTTTTCAGATCTCCAGTGCATGCAGTGGAAATCCTTCTTAAGCATTCCTCTCTCTATTTTTTTTTTTTTTTCTCTGAATAGGTTGCACGCTTCCTTCACCCTGTGAGAAATAGATCTGGCACCTTTGAGGCAGGTTACTCAAAGTATAGTGGGAATGTCTTTTGTTATTTGTTGAACTTCATACAAAGGTCCTCTTTCATCATACCCAATGTGCTGTTTGCAAAATGCACTGCAAATAACCATCCATCACTTTACATCATTGTCACATTTTACCACTTTGTTTCTTCTCCTCCAGGTAAGTGAAAATGATGATCTGGCTGAGATCATAATCATTGCTGATTGGTACTTGGCCTCCTGCAAAATTCCATGCAAGCACAGAGACTTTTTGTAAGATGCCACTGGGCAGATATCAAATGAAGTGCCCTCCCCCATCACCTTCTTGGTCCTGAAAAACTTAATAACTTGGTATTGTTCAGTGAGTCATTCAAGCGAGTAGAGTGGAATTCTACCTGTTCCTCAAGGTAGAGTATCTGCTAAGCTGCTGCAAAGAGTGTTAGGCATTCATGGCTCTTTCTGTGTATAAAGAGCTCATGATTAGGAGACAAGGTGAATGCAAACCCGGAGTGAAAGCTTTGTAACTTCTGTGTTTGTCTGAAATCATGCACAAATTAAGCTTCCTTAACAACAACAACAACAACAATAACAACAAAACATTCAAAGAATAGAGTGTTCATTCTATTCTCCTGGTCTCCATGGTCAGTTGTGTCTTCTAGAAATTCCAAGAAGTTAGTGAGGCTTGACCTTCCTCTTTTTTTTTCTTTTCTTTGTGTAAAGCATGCCAGCAATCTTTAATCATGCTGTGATTTTCTACATGCCGCCCAGGTTAGCTTCTGAAATAGTCAAACAAAGATTTAAACCACAGACACATAAATATCTAATCTACACTTTCCAGAGTCCTCAGAAGCATGTAACTATTATTATTCTTAGTATATGTGTTGTTTTTATATTTTATTTTTATATTCATTACTGGAAAGAAGCATTTCCTCCTATTATATATTTTAATAAAAATTCAGGCATCATTATAGTATTTTTTTCTGGCGCTCACTGTTTCTTGGTGTAATTCACATGCAAAGCATTTCGTAACTTTTTTCTTTTAAAAGAAGAAAAGTAAAAAGGATAGAGTTAATCTATTAGTTACTTCACAAGTCACCTAGTTTTCATCTGATAAGAACTGATTTGATCAATAGAGTTTACCTCTTGAAAATGAGAAACTTTGGAAAGAAAGATTAGTAAAGGAGAAAATATGCTAAAAGGAATTAAGAGCAAGACTATCAAATGCTCTCAATATTAATAGTGATCACACTGTTGATCCATCTTACTCAATGTTGAAAATGAGCTATGAGCTATGCAGTCACTGTGATGGAAGATGAGGATAGTTACGAGAGTTAGAGTCTGAGACAAATGCAAATGGACACAGTCAGGACGAAAACATTCAGCAAGCAACAGCCAAAAAACGCGGAGGAAAGAATTTTACCTGTAATACAAGTAGAACTTAGAGAAGTAAAGCACATATCAGATTTTTTTTGTGTGTGTGTGTGCAGTGAACATTTGTTACCCTACCTGCTTTGATGTGGCCATTATGATACGATACCTGGAGGGATGTTGAAGAAAGGCAAGTACACAGTTCAAAGGAAGAGTCTCAGGATGATAGTATGGTAAACTGAGCTGAAGAATAAATATCATAATTCCAGAGATGTACAAGAAGTAAACAATGGCAAAAGTATCACTTAAATTATTTTAAATTGTTTTCTATCCTTCCTTGGAAAATAAATCAAGGTCATTTTACCTGACCTGATGAGATTTTCAACAGGAAGCTTCTTACTGTTGAGAACCAGAGATAGTCTGTGCATTTGCATTACATACTCCTTCATTACTGAGCAATGGTCAGCGGAAAATGCTGGAGCTACTTTTTGGAGTGAATTGAAGCATATGATATGAGATGAGACAAAAACACCATGATATCAATGATAAAGGCATAACCAACTGGACTAGGTGCCTGATGTGGTTGGCCTTTCTGCATTTCCTTCTACCTTAGATTTCTGCTTTACAGATTTACTTTCATTCTTTTCAGATCTCCAGTGCATGCAGTGGAAATCCTTCTTAAGCATTCCTCTCTCTATTTTTTTTTTTTTTTCTCTGAATAGGTTGCACGCTTCCTTCACCCTGTGAGAAATAGATCTGGCACCTTTGAGGCAGGTTACTCAAAGTATAGTGGGAATGTCTTTTGTTATTTGTTGAACTTCATACAAAGGTCCTCTTTCATCATACCCAATGTGCTGTTTGCAAAATGCACTGCAAATAACCATCCATCACTTTACATCATTGTCACATTTTACCACTTTGTTTCTTCTCCTCCAGGTAAGTGAAAATGATGATCTGGCTGAGATCATAATCATTGCTGATTGGTACTTGGCCTCCTGCAAAATTCCATGCAAGCACAGAGACTTTTTGTAAGATGCCACTGGGCAGATATCAAATGAAGTGCCCTCCCCCATCACCTTCTTGGTCCTGAAAAACTTAATAACTTGGTATTGTTCAGTGAGTCATTCAAGCGAGTAGAGTGGAATTCTACCTGTTCCTCAAGGTAGAGTATCTGCTAAGCTGCTGCAAAGAGTGTTAGGCATTCATGGCTCTTTCTGTGTATAAAGAGCTCATGATTAGGAGACAAGGTGAATGCAAACCCGGAGTGAAAGCTTTGTAACTTCTGTGTTTGTCTGAAATCATTCACAAATTAAGCCAGTATGCAAAACAGAGCTCAACAAATATATTCCTCTTTTTAGTGTCATTTTCAATGCTAGTTTTTTGTTGTTGTTGTTGTTGTTTTGTTTGTTTTGTTTTAAGATCAGGGAAGAGGTACCCTGGAAACAAATCAAAAACACAAGAAGATGAAAACTTTAAAATGATCAAGCCACACAGTTTCATAAATGATAACATAAAGGTTTTTAAAAACATTGGTTGTAATTTCTACTGGGTGTCACAACTCAGTGAACCATTACAAGTGAACCGGCTCACTGAACCGAACTGAACTGAACAGATGGAATTCCACCCTTACTACGCTTGAAAGGCTCCATGAACAATACAAGTCTTCTTTTAAGTTCCCCTTTGAGCCGCTTACCTCACTAATGCAAACACGTGGGGGCTGCAGGATAGGACATGGCCCCCTCAGCTGTTTGTTCAGTTGCATGGTGCCGTTGTTCCAGCAGAAGGAAGGCAGTCCATTTTGAAATCCTCAGGGCCACCCTCCTCATTTTCAAAATTGCAGAGTTATTTTCCATTTGTTCTCAAATATATGTTAAGAGTGGAGTGTTTTGTTTTCTTTTGCTTTTCCCTTGAGTTGTAATTCACTTTAATCTGTCCAGACACACCTTGAAAGACTTTTTTTTTTTTTTGTAAATACGCCTGAACAACATGACTAGTGTTATTCTTTTTGCCTATTTTCAGTTTATTTTACTTTCTTTTCGTTTCAGAAAGTGCAGATGAATGTTAGACCACAAGACAGACACTTTCAGTCTTTTCTTGGCTTCTGAAATCCAGACAGCATGGGGCAGTATATTACTATAGAGGATTATAGACGTGCATTATTTACTCATTTACGGAGGTGCTAAAGATATCCTAGAGGACGGGGAGATCTGAAGGCCGTCTGTAGCCAATTCATTAAACATTAATCAATTACTATATTCATTAATTCAATAATATGGTGCCTAGCTAGTACCAGGCACCATACCAACATTGTGTGGAATCTAATATGGAAAAAAGTTCAAGTCTTTGCTTTTAAGGAGATTATAATTTAGTAGAATAGATAAGCCAGACAGAGATAATTCTGTTTTTGAAAATACTTTAGCATTCAAGTGGCTCCTTGATATCTGTCGCCTCTCCTGCTCACCTTCCTCTTTTGACTCATGACTGATGTTGTGGTCTGTTGACATGTAGTCAGCATGTCTTCAGTTTGGGAGTTTGTACCTAGGCTTATTTTCAAGGGTCATGTGTTACAAAGTTTCAAACTGATTTTGTATCTTTGAAAATCAGACCATTTCTTCAAAGCATATTCTAACAGGGTTTGGGAGACAATGGACCAGAGATAAAACCAAAGAGGCCAGGACTAGGGGTTTGTTGGTTAGGCACAAAAGGTACTGGCAGGTGGATCACTGATTAATTCCAGAGAGGTCAGTTGAGGGAGAGATTAGCATGTAAGAGGTCCAGAATCCAGGGAGACAGGCATCAGGGATCAGATACCGAGGTTAGGATTCCGGAACATACAAGGTCAGGAGGTGAAAAAAAGTTTTTTTGAAACATGGGGTCATGAGTCCAGGTCAAAACCTTTCAATAACAAGAGATTAGAAGCTATTCAAAAGATCTGAATAACAAGCATAGGATGTAAACAGCAGACGTGAGTTTGATGCTGAGTGGTCCTGAGGCTCTCAGCCCTTCACATGGCTCTGAACTAAGGCCAGAGCTGGTTGCAGGGATGACCATGTCTCTCTGAGTCCACAAGTGGATAGTTTTTGGATTAGAGGAAGGATAGGGCAGATAATTAGATATTTTGTGAGAACAATAAAATATAGCATTTGCAAGCTGTCTGCAAATCTGGATTTCCAAGTTTATATATTCTTTAGGGATTAAATCTGCCACTTCATTTTAGACAGTAAAATACAGTACCGATACTCAGTCTTTAGCATTTGTAGATTTGGATTTGAGTCCATGTAACGCTGCTTATAAGCTGTATGAACCTGGGTAAGGCATTTAATCTCTCAAAGACATAGTTTCTTTAAGTGTAAGGTGAGGATGACAATACCTATCTCAGAGTGCAAAATACTCAACATTTAAAAATAATAGAGGAAAAATTATTCATTTTAGACCCTACTACTATCACAGTAATTATTATAAACTTGGATATTTTATTCAAGAATATTATTCAAAATCCCTTTCAGAATGCAAATAATATGTTAATTTATTTAATATATAAAGTTAACAGCTTGGCTATTTCCACTGATTTTTTTTTTTCCCCCGCGACAAAGTCTTACTGTCTCCTAGGCTAGAGTGGTGCGATCACAGCTCACTGTAACCTCGAACTTCCAGGCTTACATAACTGCCTGGTCCTAGCTTCCCAAGTAGCTGGGACTACAGGTGTGCACCACCATGCCAGGCTGATTTTTGTATTTTTTGTAGAGATGGGGTTTCCCTATGCTGCCCAGTCTGGTGTTAAACTCCTGGCCTTGGGTTATCCTCTCTACTTGGCCTCCTAAAGTGTTGGAATTACAAGCCTTAGCCACTGCACTTGGCTCCCCACTGATTTTTTTTAAACCAAGTCACTCAATTTTTTCTTTGCTTGTTTTGTTTATTAGGCCTTATAGGCAGCAATAACACAAGCTCATGTAAAAATATACTTAAACTCCTATAGGAAATATTTCTAAGATTACATTCAAAGGTGTCCATCTAGTAATATGGATTGAAACACCAGGAGACTGGATGTCTAAGGATAGTAAGTCTAAATCCTTATCTATCCTATTCTAAGTACGACTCATCACAGAGCAAATATTTTACATTGTCACTACCCTCAAGCCATGCAAAAATAAGTTCCTATATGACTCCTTGATTTTTCTATATGGAAATCAAGTGAATAATGTTTTCTTTTGGGTATGTGGGAACAACATAAGAGGTCAGGACTTAAACCAAGTGGATGCTCAACTGTGGAATAGACCAGAATATATTTTACCTTAAATCCTATTTTAACTACTCCCTATGAGTTGTAATTGATAAAACTTTAACTTGGATTAGATGAATCCAATCTTCCACTTATAAGTGGAAGGTTGAGGCAGAAACTAACGGATACCATTATAAAGAAAAAAAAAAGTCAGTTTTCTTCCATCTTCACAATGGGCTTCCATTACACTTTATTTAAATGCTAAAATAACATCAATAAAGGGAATATTTTTGCTTTCTAGCATAGACCTGAGCCTGGATCACTTTAGGCTCTTGAGAAGTTTTTGAATGGGTTTTGTTTTTTTTTTTTTTTTTTTTTTTTTTAAATTATCTAAGCAATGCACCTTTCTCCAAAAAGTTTTTTTTTTTTTTTTTTTTTTTGCCATGTATGCTTGCATTTTGATTCTTTCTACTTACTCCATTGTCTGATCTTCAACAGCATTCTTCACACCCGTTTCTGAACCCTAACTCATTTGTTGGGGTTGCCTATAGGTTGGTGTCATGTGGAGTGTGGGATCAACTTAAATGAAGGGGGACAAGGAGGTCATGGTCCTAAAAGCTACCATTAGTCTATGCTGGTTCCATGACTGGAGGAAATTCCTTCTTCTATAGATTAACTGAGGTTATCTCAAAATTTCATGCTTTAAGCTGGGGGCTAGTGGAGCTGTAGAGACCTGCTCATGTGGGCATTTTCCCAGGGGGTTGATGTGGAGTTGTAATTTCTCCCTGCTCCACAGGTGTTAGGAAGGCAGAGTGGTGAGGTTCTGTGCAGCCACTGAAAGCCTAGGAAAGAAGGAGCCAGTGTACTATGCTCAAGCCACACTCTGCTACTCGTAATTCCTTCCCCAACACATCTAACAGATTTACAGTATTTCTGCCCCACGCTGTTGCCTCTGGAATGCCTATCTCTAATCCCTTGTTTCTTTCCTTCAAGTTCATATGTTGCCTTCTTTGCAATACTTTCTCACACATTCATTTGCTCCAGCTCTGCACAAATTTAATTGCGCATTTCTCTGTACTTCCACAGCAGTTATTTATGAATCTTTCTCCTCCATTCATCCGTGAACCTCTTCACAGGAGGTTCTATCTAATCGTATTCATCTTTGGAAGGCAGAGTAAGTTAGTGGTTAAGAATATGGACTCTGGAGTTAGAAGAGCTGGGTAAAATTTCCGCTTTCTCCACTTACTGGCTGTGTGATCTTGGGAAAGATGTTTAACCACTCTGAGAAGTAGTTTTATCATCAAACAGCAAGTCCAAGTAAAATGGACTTACTGTTTGTCACCCCGTAGCAGTTGCTTTGAGAATAAAAAGGAAAATCCACACAAAGAACATGACATATAGTAAACCCTCAATGACTATGAGCCCTGATTAACAATTGTTGAATGCCTTTTGTGCCTAGCATAGTGTCTGCCTCATAGTAGGGCCTTGACACATGTTTTGTTTCACTTAACTGTGTCATCCTTAAATGACATGGCAAAAATATGGCTCTAAAGGGCAGCCATATATATATATTTTTTTTTCTTGCACTGCAGGAAGGCAAACAATGAGAATAGAGCCAATCTGTGAAAGACAGTAGTAGCAATGAGATGGGAATTGAAGCACTGAAACCTGATTTCATATTTAATACTGGCAAACATATTATTAAGAGATCAGAGAGTTAGAGATCCTCAGTTCTGACTTTTGGGTGGCTTTTAATTCAGTATATGAATCTAAAAATATGCTTTGATTTTTTTTTAGTAGCTCAGTTTCAGCATACACAAAACAGATATTGGGGTGCTAACTTGTCTTCTCCAGGTGTGAAGAAAACAGCATGGCAACACTCAACCAATGTTACCATAAGTGTCCTCCCGCTTCTACCACAGGGAAACTGAGATACAAGTCTGAGGACTTGATCAAGGTCACAGTCAGTGGCAGAACCAAATTAAAATTCATGTTCCCAGAGTCCTTTCCATGCCATTGCTTCACCTACTGACCCATGTTGCTCTACTAAGAAGTACTTCTGATTAAGTGAACTTTCAGGTTTCAATAACACAAAACCTTGGCAAGGACTCTAGGTAACAATCTCATATCATATACCCCAGTTACTTTTTGTCAAGAACTACCTATCTCATATATATGTTGACTTAATTTTCATGTACAGGCTGACAAGGAAGAAAGCAGTGTTTGCAATGCTGAACTAAGAGTACAAAAGCTCAATGAAATCTCTATTTGAAAGACGAGGACGAAATAAAATGGGACAGATGCTTTTCTTGTAGACTATCCTGTCCATTATCAGAAACTGTGACTTTTTGTACACTGTCTTGGTCTCAGGGCCTAATGCACTGCCTGCATGTGGTACATGTTCAATTAATATTCTTAAAGGAATAAATCCATGGCAACCTCAATATTTGGGGTATAGTGGAATAGCTTTTCAATGCCTCAGTGCAATGTTCCCCGAATACTAAAATCGTGAATGTTTTCCTTCACCCAGTGTTTGTTTTCCTTTGGGTACATGTTTTTGTAATAAGATATTTTGATCTTATATAATAAGATGTTTAAGTTTCCAGCAAGGTTTCATGATACAGCAGATGCTGCACACCAAAGCGAGGTTCTATATCAAAATACACATTTTGAAAGGCGGAGTTGGTTGCACGAATTTGCAGCTGGACACTAGAAGGACAATGATTAAAATGGAGAATATAAAAGAATTAAGAGAGTGGGAAGGGAGAACACTTTTGAGGACTACTTCTCTGGGAAAGCTGCACAGAGAGCCTCTTTCCCTGAGAGAGGATAGATGGGGACTACCTGCTTTCACTCAAACACAGTAAGGGAGAACTTCAAAGACTACTTTAAGAGCTTGCTATGCCTTCTCTGGGTTTGTGCTCAGATTTGGCTGAGTCTAACTTCAGTCCAGGAAATCAAAGAGCAGGGGAGATGTGCTGGAGAGCTGGTTTGGCAACTGAGCAGAGGAGAGTCGCTGTTGCATCAGAAAGTAACTGCCTCTCCCTTGCTGGCAGTTCAGAGACAAAACTCCAGGGACCACAGAGGAATCTAATATAGGAATATAGGCCTGTAGCCATTTTATAACCTGTCAAGCAAGCTTGTCTTGAGGAGGCAATGGTCTCAAATAGAAAAACATCTGCATGGAATGGACCATCTGAGAAGCAGAGGCCAAGGCAGGGAGTGGGATGGAGTGGGACAGTCCAAGAAGTACAAACTAGAGGTGTAGTTGGAGGGGGCCAGCAAGGACTCACCAAATAAATGTAGCCACTAATACCTACATGAGAGAAAGAGTCAGCTGAAATATTTTCCAGCCCCAGATAGGATAGAGTCAGCTTATAGCAACGTGAATTCATGAAGGAAGCTTTCCAGCCTGCCTTTCTGATTTGTGCTCCAATCCAGGAGAGCTTAGAAACTGTAGCTAATGAGCAGAGTAGAAGGAGCAGAAGAGTGAGGATGGAGAAAGAGGAAAGATGTACCGTCCTTCAGGTAGCAGGCAGCATTCCTAAAACTGGACCCTCTGGTGGATTAAAGAGGATGTAAACCCTAAGTCAAGTTCAGGATTTCACTATTACTATAGAAGGACATCTATTGATTTGAGACTGTTTTAAAGTTAGACATCTTCTTATACTGAACAGCAAAATGCAGATGTAAAGGAGTCCAGCAAAGGGTGCATTTAATAGCAGGGGAAAATGTCTCCCATTCAATACATTTTAGAGGAGGAGAGATGGCTGGGAGCAGTAGTTCACACCTGTAATCCCAGTACTTTGGGAGGCCGAGGTGGGCAGATTAGGAGGTCAGGAGATCGAGACCATAGTGAAACCCTGCCTCTACTAAAAATACAAAAAACTATCAGGGCATGGTGACACACACCTGTAGTCCCAGCTACTCGGGAGGCTGATGCAGGAGAATTACTTGAACCTGGGAGGCGGAGGTTGCAGTGAGCTGAGATTGCACCACTGCACTTCAGCCTGGGCGACAGAGCCAGACTCCATCTCAAAAACAAATAAATAAATAAATATATAAAAAAAAAAAGGAGCAGAGATCAACATAAAACTACATTTTGATTATGCCTCATAAGCTGAGCTTAATCGAAATAGCAGATATCTGGGTTTCTCCAGATTTTACTGTATAAGCCTGGACTGATCTCTCACATTAAAAATTGTACAATTATGGTAGCTTTCGAGAACTATCTCTGTGTGCCACTGCTGTGAATCTGTAGGTGTACTGCCTACTGTTTAGGGGACTGCCATGTTTCACCAGGTCCCTTTCCCTGGGAGCCAGATTAATGAGTACATGTCCAATTAGCTGGAATCAGAATAAAATTGTTGACAGAGATTTAGAACTCACCTGGTTTCACTTATTGTCTTAGTTTGTTTTCTGCAGCAATAACAGAATACCTCAGACTGGGTAATTTTAAAGAAAAAAATTTATTTGGTTCATGGTTCTGGAGGCTGGGAAGTTCAAGATCAAGGGGTTGCATCTGGTGGGGGCCTTCTTCCTACATTATAACATGGCAGAAGGCATCACACGGCAGATGAGGAAAAACCTGAGATGGAGAGAGAAAAGGAATCAAACTCTCACAATAACTTACTCATTCCTACAATAATGGCATTAATTCATTCAAAAGGGTGGAACCCCCAAGGCTTAATCTCTTCTTAAAGGGCCATCTCTTAATATCGTTACAATGGCAATTAAATTTCAACATGAGTTTTGGACAGGACATTAAAACCCTAGCACTCATCTAATGTTTGCATTGCCTTCATTTTACACTGAAAAAAGTCAACCCACTGTGGATCTGCCATACTACTTTTGTATTTTAGAGCTGCCACAAGCTGGATCAATGTTCACTGGCTGGTTAAAAGCACTTCCTATAATGCAGTTCATTTACATGTCTTCTCTCAAGTCTATTTCTATACTTCCATCTCTCCCACTGGTCCCACTGGTTGACCTGGCATTGGGGGTATTAATATTTTGGTAGAAGAAATAAGAAAATGAAAACAGAGAGGGAATGTCTGGTACACTGTCGGCCATGAAAAAGAATAAGACTTAAGGGGATGGGTGTGATATTTACCGTGAACCTACCCTGTGCCACATGCTATGCAGATGTTTTTGCATGATCTATTTGACTGTGAACAATAACTCTACTAAAGTAGGCATGTCTGTACCCTTTGTGCAGAGGAGGCAGTGAGAGAAGGACTTGCTTAGCACCGTGAATCTAGGTGAGTCAGGCTCCAAAATCCCTGCTATTTCTGCAATTCCATGTGGCTTCCTTTGAAACTACATTTTAAATACATTTTTGAAGCTTGCTAGTGACTTCTTTCATTCTTTTTAATCTCAAGAATCTAATTCCATATCAAAAATGATAATATTTTTAAATATGGAGATTGTTCTTGGTTTCGATTACTACATTTTTATGAGACTACATTGACTTCTGTTATTAGAATTGAATTTCAGGACAGTGAATGTCATATGGTCTCTCTTAGCACTGTATACCTTTCCATTACAGCACACGACAGTTGATTCCAATCAACTTTTTAAAAAACTCATTCCACATATCCAATATTTCTGTATCTCTATTACCATTCACAAATATTTGCAGAAGTGTGTTCCAATCTGGTGATATTATGATAACTTTCCCCTAGGGGTTTATTAGCTTCCATGTTACAGTATTCATTTTACCTGCTTTCATTTCACTGGCCTAAGTCCAGAATAGCCCCTGGCCCTGTTGATTGCTTCACAAGCTGTGTGAGGGAACAGTTTTGCAGTGCACTCAGAGACACGCATCCATCTGATTTCATTCCTGTGATCTATCAGTCATTGTCAGGGGATTGAAATGGCATCACATTGACTACTTTTATTTCTTTAATGCCTTCACCTTTTATTTTTTTCTCGTTCATTGCCTAGCTTTCTCTTACAGGCAAATATACCTCCTCACATTAGTATTTGTATTTATGAACTTTATTTTAGAAAACTAGGCTTTCTATGGGGCTTGCTTTTTTCTAAAATAAAAAACCAAGTGAATAAAGAAACCAACTTGAGACCATGTTGCATTTACCAACATTTTGACATGCCTCTAAAGGCAAAGTTGTCAGAAGTCAGGTTATGGCCCTCTAGGATAATGTAACCTTTTAGAAAACACTTCCTTCTAAGTAGGTTCAAGGGGAAAAGTTAAATTTCAAATGGAAGGGGAGATTCTAAGTATGGCATGGTGCTTGTCACGTAAAGGGTTCAGGAAGCTGGTTACTAGGACTTAAACCTGAGTTCTTAGGATGTGGGACACAGGAAAAGAAGACCAGGTAAAAGTAAAACAAGCATGTTCTCCATCTCTGAAGGTTAATAATAACACAATGTAAAAGCAGCATTGATACCATGGGCCATGGTGTTGATGGCCATATGGGTGAAACAGCAGTTGCACTGCCCTAGAAGTGGCTAGAGATAGTAGTGCTAGAGATAGTAGCACTAGAGATAGTAGCGCTAGAGATAGTAGTGCTAGAGATAGCAGTGCTAGAGATAGCTAGTAGTGCTAGAGATAGTAGTGCTAGAGATAGATAATAGTGCTAGAGATAGTAGTGCTAGAAATGATAGTAGTGCCAGAGATAGTAGCGCTAGAGATAGTAGTGCAGAGATAGATAGTAGTGCAGGTGGGGTTGGCAGTGAGGGCACTAAGAATGGCATGGTGTCCTTGTAGAGCTCTACATGGTGTCCTTGTAGAGCCTCAAAAATGGGGCATTGGGAACACTGTTGTGTATGTGGGCATCAATGGTGGCAACAGCAGAGTGCCTAATGGGCAGCACTGAAGCCTGTGGAGGTAATGCCATTATATGCCTTTGATAAAGTGAGAGGATTAGACATCTTGATAACTCAGGGAGAGGAAACCTATTCCCAGAATTATTTGGGAACTTGAGGAAGCAGGTTGAAATTCCTAAGAAATAGGTTGTTGTGGAATCAGAGAAATACTGTTTCGTAGCTTCCATGATCATCCTTAGCTCCAGGCTGGTATGGCCTGAGAAACACAATAAATGATAAGAATAAGAATAACTTCAACAACAAGTAACACTCCATGCCAGGCACTGTTTCATTCCTGAAAATAGTTCTATGAGGTGATACCTCTGTTGCCCCTATTTTATAGATGAAATTTAGGCACAGAGAAATCAAGCTACTTGTCCAAGTTCATACAACTAGTAAGTGATGAGCTGTAATTCAAACATAGGAAGTCTGGCTCCAGAGGCCACGCATTTAAGCATCAGATGACACGGTGGAACCTCATCACTTTAGTCTCGACTACATATGATTATTTGAAGAAATTTTTTCAAGAGCTGGTGAAATTTTATCTTCATTCCATTAAGAAAAAGCACTGACCACATTAATTCAAAATTGGAAAAAGAATATTAAGCTAACTAAAAAAAGAAATATTGCTTTTAATAAGTAACTTTATTATAAAATAAAATTTTCTCCTTAGATTTCTCTATTTCTTGTAATCTTTGAATTATTTTGCATTTTTTTTCTTTCTATTCCAGTTGTTATTACCCCAGACCCTTCTCATTTTGTGCCTGGACAATTACAATGGCACCGAGCATGACGCCTTACCAATGATCTCTCACTTCTCCATTCATTTAATATACTGCGTTAGACAAGTGTTACTAAGATGTTGGTCACATGTAACCTGCTCAAAAGCATGCATTGACTCTTAATACCAATACCATAAATTCTATACTCTTTAGCCTGGAGTTTAAAATTATTCATATATATGTACATTTATATAATGTCTTCTCCATACATTTTCTTATTTCAAAATACTCCTCCGGCTGAACATTTTATTCTCCCACACTAGTGGTTCCCAAACATACCTTTGATACTTATCATCTGCAGAATTACAGCAAATTATACTAGTTCTCCAAGACCTTGTTCAAATCTACACCTTCCATAAAGTTTCACTCAACCAAAGTATTCTAGCACATAAGATGTCTTCTGTTATCTATAAAATGACCTCTTGTTTCTGGTCTGAAGTGGGCTTGCTTTGGGGCAGATATATTGGTGGTGAGTGGAGCTGGGCTGGATTTCTGCTGTCCTGTCCATGCCCACTCCCACTCCCACAACTCCCCTTCAGCTTTTCATTTGGTACATAAATGTCCTTCCACAAGTAACCACCCTGTCCCCCATTGCCTGCCGATGCAGTGCTTGCCCTGCACCAAATTCCTAAAGCAATGATAGGCTCTACAATTCATTAGGCAATTAATTATGTATTGCTTGGTTACATCTCTTCAACTGTGGTTTAAATATCCTATCAATATTTTAATTTGTAATGTGTTACTACCTTAATGCCTCAGAATGTTCCCGCTTGAAAGCAGTGTTAATATATTATTATTATTTGTGGTTCTCAAAATACACAATGCAGTGTCTTGGATTGTAGGAACTCAAATATTTGTGGATTTTACTTGCATTGTTTTCAGGCAAATAAACATAGTTAATTACAAATGAAGCATGAATTTGTTGGATATGATCAACAATTGGCTGTCCATCATTAGCAGGAAAGCATAATGTTTATGCCCAAATACACACA
Source organism: Mandrillus leucophaeus (assembly GCF_000951045.1). Lineage (NCBI taxonomy): Eukaryota > Metazoa > Chordata > Mammalia > Primates > Cercopithecidae > Mandrillus > Mandrillus leucophaeus. Next base: position 2,031,913 of record NW_012101421.1, read on the forward strand.
CACACACACACACACACACACACACACCCCACAACTGTGGTATGATTATACTTTACCTTTACTTTTATTATATGCCTTTAACATTTTGGTATATGAACTATCCACAACTACAAGTGCGGAAAATTATTCTTGTGCTTTGATTTGCATAGAATGCTATATAGCCCTTCACTGTAATTAGGCTTTTCAACACAGCTATTTTGCCAATAACAATTTATGAACACAAAGTATTTCAGGGGAAATAAACATGAAACATTTCAGTCTCTGCCTTCAGTGAGTTTTAATTCTGAATGGGAGAGAATAATCCTTAACAAATACAGTGCTAGTAAGACAGGTGTAAGTTCCATTAAAAGCATTGCAGGAGGGTGGGCATGGTGGCTCACACCTGTAATCCCAGCATTTTGGGAAGCTGAGGCAGGCGGATCACCTGAGGTCAGAAGTTTGAGATCAGCCTGGCCAACATGGTGAAACCCCGTCTCAACTAAAAATACAAAAATTTGTCAGACGTGGTGGCTGGTGTCTGTAATCCCCGTTACTGAGGAGGCTGAGGCAGGAGAATCACTTGAACCTGGGAGGTGGGGTTTGCAGTGAGCCAAGATAGCTCCACTGCATTCCAGCCTGGGTGACAAGAGCGAGACTCCGTCTCAAAAAAAAAAAAAAGGTGCGTGAATTAGGTGTTCAGAGGATCCAGGAAGCTCTAATATTTACATTTGATCCAGACCCTGCCATAGGGGAGATAGGCTTAATAGCCCTGTTGATGTGAAAGGCATATTCCAGGCAGAGGTAAGACATGGAAAAATGCAGGTTGGAGAACCATGCTTGGAATCACAAGACCTTTTGTTTGGTGCAAAGTATGTTTCACAGTGCCATGTCCATATACCCTGCAATCACTACATGTCTAATTTTATGAGCTCTGCCAAAGGTAGATTGTCATAGCATTGTGTATTTTGGTCCTCAGCAATCATACCTGTAAAATTAGAGGGATCACATGCTAGTTACATGGTTTTTGATACTCATTATGCTCTAAAAGGGAAATTTCCAGATTGAAAATGGCTGTAAACTGACACTCTAGTTTCTCTTCAATTTCCTTTTAGGGTTTTCTCATTCAAAACAAATTTTTCATCATCTTAGCCACACTTAGGAATATTCTGCAATATTACTGAGAAAAACAATACTTTTGTCTTTTCCATTCACCTTAGCATAGTTAAGGGAGATTGAAATTTTCTTAAGGAATATTACTTTAGGAGCATGTGAGTAGTATTTCTGCTTCTGGTTTTGGCAGACTACCTTGTAATAGAAAAGCCCTCCCTTCAAGCCAAGAACCAGTAAAAAAGCAGGAGAGAGCTTAAAAGTCTCTAATTGGTTGCAAAAGCCCTCTGATTGGAGGATTATGATTAGGGTTATCAAGGCTGTTAATACTTGAGGGCCCATGTGTTCAGAAAGAGGAAGTGCATCAAGGTTGTTTCAATTATTTTGTTCATATTTCCCCTCAATGCATCTGCCAATTCATATGTTGGGTGGATTTGAGAGCTAAGTAGCTGAATAGAGTTTTATAGCAGTTTTACAGTGCTGGGGAAACAAAAATTGGAGTTCAAGGCTGTGATAGGAGCCAGAATTTGAAGAGTACAGCTCCTAAAAAGAAGTGACATTTGCCTATTTGTGAGCAACACCTAAGAGATTCAGAAAGCCAAGAAAAACCTTTAGTCAATGGGATGGGAAGCCAAGTAAACTTTCAGGAATCTAGTGGTCCTGGGGAAACAAATGAAAATCCAGGGCCCACCTAGAAAACATGCAGACTTTCAGCTGAAGTCTATATTCTACCTGTAAAGGTAGAAAAAAATTAGTTCTCACAAACACTGAAAATTAGCTTCAATTCATCTCTGTCCAGCCTGGATTAGTATACATGTATCTATTCTTACTATTTGCCAGCAGCAAAAGCAAATCATCTCTGTAGGCGAATAATATTATTCAGGACCTCAAACCACCATGCACAATGTCTGGCATTCAGCAACAGCAAACTACCAGGAAGAAAAATACCAGGAAAAAACACCAAGTTGCAGAAAACTAAGAGAAAACAATTAAGAAAAGAGAAAGAGACCAACAGGTGAGTTAGATAATAGAAGTAAAGGTCACGGACTTCAAAGTAACTGATTATAGTAGTGTGCCAATGTCAACCAAAAAAGAAAAAAAGGCTGGAGTGGCTTTGCTAATATCAGACAATGTGGACTTCAAGGTAAAAACACTAGGGAGACTTCCTGATCAGAGAATCAATGCAACAGGAAGATAGAGCAGTTTTATATTTCTATGCATCAGATAGCAACTCCTCAAACTATGTAAAGCCTATCTGACAGTATTAAAAGGAGAAATTGACAAATCCATAATAGTGACACATTTGAATACAATTCTTTTAATAATTGAGAGAATAAGCATGAAAATATAGTAAAAACATAGGAAGTTTGAACAACACAGTTA
>NW_012101421.1:2034431-2037261 GCF_000951045.1 Mandrillus leucophaeus
CTTGGAATCACAAGACCTTTTGTTTGGTGCAAAGTATGTTTCACAGTGCCATGTCCATATACCCTGCAATCACTACATGTCTAATTTTATGAGCTCTGCCAAAGGTAGATTGTCATAGCATTGTGTATTTTGGTCCTCAGCAATCATACCTGTAAAATTAGAGGGATCACATGCTAGTTACATGGTTTTTGATACTCATTATGCTCTAAAAGGGAAATTTCCAGATTGAAAATGGCTGTAAACTGACACTCTAGTTTCTCTTCAATTTCCTTTTAGGGTTTTCTCATTCAAAACAAATTTTTCATCATCTTAGCCACACTTAGGAATATTCTGCAATATTACTGAGAAAAATAATACTTTTGTCTTTTCCATTCACCTTAGCATAGTTAAGGGAGATTGAAATTTTCTTAAGGAATATTACTTTAGGAGCATGTGAGTAGTATTTCTGCTTCTGGTTTTGGCAGACTACCTTGTAATAGAAAAGCCCTCCCTTCAAGCCAAGAACCAGTAAAAAAGCAGGAGAGAGCTTAAAAGTCTCTAATTGGTTGCAAAAGCCCTCTGATTGGAGGATTATGATTAGGGTTATCAAGGCTGTTAATACTTGAGGGCCCATGTGTTCAGAAAGAGGAAGTGCATCAAGGTTGTTTCAATTATTTTGTTCATATTTCCCCTCAATGCATCTGCCAATTCATATGTTGGGTGGATTTGAGAGCTAAGTAGCTGAATAGAGTTTTATAGCAGTTTTACAGTGCTGGGGAAACAAAAATTGGAGTTCAAGGCTGTGATAGGAGCCAGAATTTGAAGAGTACAGCTCCTAAAAAGAAGTGACATTTGCCTATTTGTGAGCAACACCTAAGAGATTCAGAAAGCCAAGAAAAACCTTTAGTCAATGGGATGGGAAGCCAAGTAAACTTTCAGGAATCTAGTGGTCCTGGGGAAACAAATGAAAATCCAGGGCCCACCTAGAAAACATGCAGACTTTCAGCTGAAGTCTATATTCTACCTGTAAAGGTAGAAAAAAATTAGTTCTCACAAACACTGAAAATTAGCTTCAATTCATCTCTGTCCAGCCTGGATTAGTATACATGTATCTATTCTTACTATTTGCCAGCAGCAGAAGCAAATCATCTCTGTAGGCGAATAATATTATTCAGGACCTCAAACCACCATGCACAATGTCTGGCATTCAGCAACAGCAAACTACCAGGAAGAAAAATACCAGGAAAAAACACCAAGTTGCAGAAAACTAAGAGAAAACAATTAAGAAAAGAGAAAGAGACCAACAGGTGAGTTAGATAATAGAAGTAAAGGTCACGGACTTCAAAGTAACTGATTATAGTAGTGTGCCAATGTCAACCAAAAAAGAAAAAAAGGCTGGAGTGGCTTTGCTAATATCAGACAATGTGGACTTCAAGGTAAAAACACTAGGGAGACTTCCTGATAGAGAATCAATGCAACAGGAAGATAGAGCAGTTTTATATTTCTATGCATCAGATAGCAACTCCTCAAACTATGTAAAGCCTATCTGACAGTATTAAAAGGAGAAATTGACAAATCCATAATAGTGACACATTTGGATACAATTCTTTTAATAATTGAGAGAATAAGCATGAAAATATAGTAAAAACATAGGAAGTTTGAACAACACAGTTAACACTCTTAACCTAATTGACTTGTATGGAACACTGCTCAAAGCAACTGCAGAATATTCATTCTTTTAAGTGCATGTAGAACATTTACCAAAATTAAACATATGCTGGGCCATAAAGTAAACCTCCATTAAATTGAAAAGTTTGCAAACATAGAGAATATACTGTTGGCCATCTCGATCTGTGCTTGCCATATTCATAGATTCAGCTAACCATGTATGAGAAATATCTAGAAAAAGATTGCATTTATACTGAAAAGACCAGACTTTTTTCCTTCTCATTATTCCCTAAGCAATACAGTATAACAACTATTTACATAGCATTTACATTTTATTAGGCATTATAAGTAATCTAGAGATGATTTGAAGTATATGGGATAGTGTGCAGAGGTTATAAGCAAATATTATGCTACTTTATATAAGGGACTTGAACCTCCATAGGTTTTGGCATTTGTGGGAGATCCTTGAACAATGCCCCATGAATACTGAGAAAAGATTGTATTCTCTGACTAGAGTGGATTTAAAACTAAAATCAATAACAAAAAGATAACAACATCTCCAGTTGTTTAGAAATAAAGAAATTCTCTTCCATAATCCACAAGTAAATACTCAAAATGGAAATTAGAAAATATTTTAAACTTAGTAATAATAAAAAAAAATAGTATATTAAAGCTTGTGGGTTGCAGCTAAGCTGTGAGGGAAATTTTTAGTCTTGAAGTATGTATTAGGAAGAGCTCCAGCCTCCAGCTCCCAGCGTGAGCGACACAGAAGATGAGTGATTTCTGCATTTTCAACTGAGGTACCAGGCTCATCTCACTGGGGTGTGTCGGACAGTTGGCGCTGGTCTGTGGGTGCAGCCCGACCAGCGAGAGCTGAAACAGGGTGGGGCATCACCTCACGTGGGAAGCACAAGGGGGGAGGGAATTCCTTTTCCTAGCCAAAGGAAATTGAGACACATAACACCTGGAAAATTGGGTAACTCCCACCCTAATACTATGCTTTACCAAGGGTCTTGGCAAATGGCACACTGGGAGATTATATTCCACACCTGGCCCAGAGGGTCCCACGCCCACGGAGCCTCCCTCATTGCCAGCACAGCAGTCTGAGATCTAACTGCAAGGCGGCAGCGAGGCTGGCGGAGGGGCACCCGCCATTGCTGAGGCTTAAGTAGGTAAACAAAGC
>NW_012101421.1:2038850-2039219 GCF_000951045.1 Mandrillus leucophaeus
AAGTTTCATAAGTGAAGGAGAAATAAAATAAAATCCTTTACAGACAAGCAAATGCTTAGAGATTTTATCACCACCAGGCCTGCCCTATAAGAGCTCCTGAAGGAAGCACTAAACATGGAAAGGAACAACCGGTACCAGCCATTGCAAAAATATGTCAAAATGTAAAGGCCATCGATGCTAGAAAGAAACTGCATCAACTAGTGAGCAAAATAACCAGCTAATATCATGACAGGATCAAGTTCACACATAAAAATATTAACCTTAAATGTAAATAGACTAAATGGTTCAATTAAAAGACACAGACTGGCAAATTGGATAAAGAGTCAAGACCCATCAGTTTGCTGTATTCAGGAGACCCATCTCACATGC
>NW_012101421.1:2039269-2039625 GCF_000951045.1 Mandrillus leucophaeus
AAGGCAGGCCAACATTCAAATTCAGGAAATACAGAGAATGCCACAAAGATACTCCTCGAGAAGAGCAACTCCAAGACACATATTGTCAGATTCACCGAAAGTTGAAATGAAGGAAAAAATGTTAAGGGCAGTCAGAGAGAAAGGTCGGGTTACCCACAAAGGGAAGCCCAGCAGACTAACAGCAGATCTCTCGGCAGAATCACAGTGTGGCGATTCCTCAAGGATCTAGAACTAGAAATACCATTTGACCCAGCCATCCCACTATTGGTGATATACCCAAAGGATTATAAGTCATGCTGCTATAAAGACACATGCACACATATGTTTATTGTGGCACTATTCACAATAGCAAAGAC
>NW_012101421.1:2039850-2042817 GCF_000951045.1 Mandrillus leucophaeus
ATTCTCAGCAAACTATCGCAAGAACAGAAAACCAAACACCGCATGTTCTCACTCATAGGTGGGAATTGAACAATGAGATCACCTGGACACAGGAAGGGGATCATCACACACCGGGTCCCATTGTGGGGAGCTGAGGGGAGGGATAGCATTAGGAGATATACCTAACATAAATGACAAGTTAATGGGTGCAGCACACCAACACGGCACATGTATACATATTTAACAAACCTGCATGTTGTGCGCATGTATGCTAGAGCTTAAAGTATAATAATAAAAAATAACAAACAAACAAACAAAAAGAAAGCATGTATTAGAAAAGAAGAAAGGTTGTGAATCAATGATCTAAGCATCCATTTCAAGGAGGTAATAAGAGATTAACAAATAAAACACAAAGAAATAATAAGAAAAGGACAAAGGTGACAGATCAGAAAGCAAAGGTACAACTAGAGAAAATCAAAGAAGCAAAAGGTTGGATGTTTGAAAGACTAATAAAGTTAATAAAACCCTAGAGAGAGAGAGATGGAAAACAAACTATTAATATGGCAATGTAGACATCACTTTTTTCCTCAGACATGAAAAAAATAAACATTAGTTGAGAAAAATTTTAAACAAATGAATTTGAAGATTTAGATTAAATGAAAAAATCCTTATACCAGTTAACCTGTATAAGAAAAAATAGAAAAGCTAAACAGTCCCATTAAAGCTATTAAATCTACAATAAATATATCTTCATGAAGACATGACAGGATAAGACGGCTTTGTCCGTAAATTGTTTCAAACATTTACAAAATAAATAAGATCAATTTTACCCCAAATCTTAAGAAAATAAAAAAGAGAAAAGCTATTCCAATTGATTTTTACTACAGGAGCAATAATTCAGCAAATGTTGTTCAAAATAAACACGTATTTGTAAGACAGAAATTTATCAAAAGGTTCTTTTCAGAAATAGAAGCTCCACCTGTGTTTGCCCTAACTTTTTTTGCTGTATAATTTTTTGCTGAAAAACTGGAATCTCTGCCTGCCAGAAGCAGAAGTAAATCTTGTCTAGAGAAAGATAACAACCAGAACTTCAAACTATCTCTATGGCCAGGAAAATCTTGATCCTAAAACATGACAAAATCTTTATAAGAAAGAAAAGTTACAAACTTACCTTTTTCATGATCACAGAAGCAAAAAATCTAAACAAATGATTAACAATTTAAATTCTATGACATGTGAAAGAATAATATACCATTAGAAAATTAGTGCATTTCTGGCATGCAAGATTGATTTTAAATTTTTTAATCATCAATTTTATTTTTAACATTAACAAAATAAATTATACTATTATTACCACAATGGATGCAGAAAAAATCTATTAAAATTAAATATCATTTATGACAAAGCCTTATCTCAAACCAAGGGTAAAAGGAAATTTCCTGATTTTGACAAAATGTACCTACGAAAGCTTACATCAAATACCACAATTAAGGACAGAATCCTTTCCCTACGGAGATCAGAGATAAGAAAATGACGCACATTAACACTATTATCTGTTCAACTTTGTATTGAAATTTAGCCAGTACAATAACATAAAAAATAAGTAGAATAAACATTGAAGGAAAGAAATAAAACTACCCTGACTACATAGGATGATGTAAGTGTGCAGAACATGTTCAAAAATTCAAATATAAAGTGTTAGAATAAATAAATAAATTTAACTAGGTAACTAACACAAACTCAATATAAAAAATGAGATACATTCCTATATATTAGAAAGTGTTAAAAAAATTTAAAGAGAATTTATTTGTAATAGTATCAACATAGTCAAATACCTTGAAATAAATCTAAGGGAAGATGTGTAGAAAATCTACACCAAAAACCTTAAAACATTGTTGAGAGAAATTAAAGAATTAATTAAAGGGGTGGATATATTATGGTCCAGAATTAGAAGACTCAATATTTCCAAAATGTCAATTTTACCAAGTTGATTTATAGATTTAATGTAAACCCAGTGAACATTCCACTAGTTTTTTTTTTTTTTTTTAGGTGGAAATTGACAAGCTGATTCTAAGATGAAAAGGCAAAGATGCAGCAATAGTAAAAGAAACTGTGGAGATCAAAATTGGAATATATGTACTGATAGCTATCAAGTCTTGATTACCATAGCTTTATAATAAAACAGTGTCATGTTGACATGAAGATTGGTTTTGAAACCGATGGAATAAAGAGTCCAGAAATAACATTTTAGTCTCTTGAACATATATGGTCTTCCGATTTGTGATACTGGTGACAAGGCAGAGTGTGAAGAAAGAATATAATTCCTGTAGTAGTGGTGAGTCAATTGGACATCACCATGGTTCCCACTTAACATAAGTCAGTGGTTCTTAATAGGGACAGTTTTGTCCCTCCTGTTCCCTTGGACATCCAGCAATGACTGCAGACATTACTGATTGTCATGACTGAGGATGGGGCATGCTATAGTACTTGGTGGGTTCAGGCAAGGGATGCTGCTAAACATCCTACAAGCCACAGGAGAGTCTCTACACAATGAAGACTTGGCCTGTCCAAAATGTCAATAGTGCTAAGATTGAGAAACCCTGCTGAAAACAAAAATCAATCTTAGGAGGACTGTAGGCTTATATAGGAAGATAGAACATTAACGTTTCTGAAAACTTATATGAAAGAATGTATTCATGACCTTGGGTTGGTGAAAATTTCTAAAAAGTGACACGAAAGATCCATAAGCATAAAGGAACAGATTGATAAAGAAGAATACAAGTTGTTTATCAAACCACATCCCAAACACAGTAAGATGTTAAGCCTTAAGAAAGATATTTGCAATATATATATAATCAACAAAGTACTCATATTCAAAATATATAAACAATGTCTACAAATCAGTAAGAAAAAAGACAACTCAAATAGAAAATGGGCAAAAGAATCTCTTTTGACAGTAAGTGTATGAGAAAGTGCTCAACATCATTA
>NW_012101421.1:2048296-2049115 GCF_000951045.1 Mandrillus leucophaeus
GCATGTTCTCACTCATAGGTGGGAATTGAACAATGAGACCACCTGGACACAAGAAGGGGAATATCACACACCAGGGCCTCTTGTGGAGTGGGGGGAGGAGGGAGGAATAGCATTAGGAGATACACCTAATGTATATGATGAGTTAATGGGTGCAGCACACCAACACGGCACATGTATACATTTTTAACAAACCTGCATGTTGTGCGCATGTATGCTAGAACTTAAAGTATAATAATAAAAAATAACAAACAAACAAACAAAAAGAAAGCATGTATTAGAAAACAACAAAGGTTGTGAATCAATGATCTAAGCATCCATTTCAAGGAGGTAATAAGAGATTAACAAATAAAACACAAAGAAATAATAAAAAAAGGACAAAGGTGACAGATCAGAAAACAAAGGTACAACTAGAGAAAATCAAAGAAACAAAAGGTTGGGTGTTTGAAAGACTAATAAAATTGATAAAACCCTAGAGAGAGAGAGATGGAAAACAAACTATTAATATGACAATGTAGACATCACTTTTTTCCTCAGACATGAAAAAAATAAACATTAGTTGAGAAAAAAGTTTAAACAAATGAATTTGAAGATTTAGATTAAATGAAAAAATCCTTATACCAGTTAACCTGTATAAGAAAAAATAGAAAAGCTAAACCGTCCCATTAAAGCTATTAAATCTACAATAAATATATTTTCATGAAGACATGACAGGATAAGATGGCTTTGTCTGTAAATTGTTTCAAACATTTACAAAATAAATAAGATCAATTTTACCCCAAATCTTAAGAAAATAAAAAAGAGAAAAGCTATTCCAATTGA